>NC_091288.1:162340599-162520599 GCF_032444005.1 Ranitomeya imitator | reverse complement strand
TAGTTTTTTTCTCGTTGATTGGCAGTGCCCATGTGCTGCTGAAGGTCTCTAGGATTTTCAGATGATCTTGGAGGCCTTTCTCAGTTGGTGATAACAGCACGAGGTCATCTGCATACAGCAGAAATTTCACCTGGGTGTCATGGAGGGTGAGTCCTGGTGCTGAGGAGGACTCTAGGGCCACTGCCAGCTCGTTGATGTAGATGTTAAAGAGCGTTGGACTGAGGCTGCAGCCCTGTCTCACTCCTCGACTTTGTTGGAAATAGGCTGTCCTCCTTCCGTTGACCTTCACACTGCAACTGTTCTCTGTGTAGGAGCTTCGGATGACATCATATGTTTTGCCTCCTATTCCGCTCCCCAGCAATTTTAGGAATAGTCCTGGGTGCCACACTGAGTCGAAGGCCTTCTTGAAGTCCACAAAACAAGCGTATATCTTCCCGTTCTTTGTATTGTGGACGTGGCTCTTGATGAGGCTGTGCAGAGTGTAGATGTGGTCAGTGGTGCGGTGGTTTGGCATGAACCCTGCTTGGCTCTTGCTGAGGACGTTGTGCTCGGTGAGGAAGGTGAGGATCCTCTTGTTCAGGATGCAGTTGAAGAGTTTACCCAGGTTGCTGCTGACACATATCCCTCGGTAGTTTGCTGGGTCGTACTTGTCCCCATTTTTGTGTATAGGGGTTATGAGGCCTTGGTTCCAGTTTTTGGGGAAGCAGCCGGCCTGCAGTACAATATTAAATAGTTTTGTTATCGCAGCCTGGATGTCTGGAGGGCTGTATTTCAGCATTTCTGGGAGGATCCCATCTGGACCACTGGCTTTTTTACCTTTTATCTGTGTGATCCTTTCTGTTATTTCTGTCAGTGTGATTGGTGTATCCAGAGGATTTTGGAAATCTTTGAACTTTTCCTCCATATCTTTCAGTTTTTTCACAAGCTCTTTTTGTGCCAGGTTCAGGTCTTCACTTGGGATGTCATTGTAGAGGTCCTTGAAGTACTGGAGCCAGATGTTGCCGCTCTGGATGTGGAGGCTGTTGCTTTTCTGGTTGGATCCAAGGTGATTCCACAGTTCCCAAAATTTGTTGTCTTCAAGGGCATCTTGGAGTTGGAGGAGTTTGGTAGAGATGTCGTTTTGCTTTTTCTTTCTGAGGATGGCTTTGTAATTTCGTTGTACGGTGTGGTAGGCTTCTCTCAGAGTGGGGTTATTGGGGTCTCTGTGTTTTTTATTTGAGGCCATTCTTAGGGCCTTCCGTATGGTCTTGCATTCTTTGTCAAACCAGTTGTTGGGATTTTGTTTACTCGGTCTCTTGTTGATGATTCTTTTCAGGTCAGACATTTCTGCCATGGCATATAGAATGTCGTTAAGGTCTCTTACCGCTAGGTGTACTCCTTCTGGGTTGAGTTCATACACGTTATTATGGAAACATTGGAGCTTCTCCTTGATCTCTGGTCTGTTGATGGCATCTTTGTATTTTGGGGCCGACATCTTGGACCATTTGAAGGATGGTGGCAGGCTAAAGAGGCCGGTCTTTTGCGGGGTTTGTGAGGGTGATTTCTTTGTGGATTTGATGTATAGGAGCAGTTGGTTATGGTCTGACAGATGTGTTTGTGGGGTGACTATAAGGGCGCCAATATTTGTAGGGTCCATATCTGTGATGGCATAGTCTATCACACTGCTGCCCACATGGGAGTTTAGGTTATGTCTTCCCAGTGAGTCTCCCTTGGTGCGGCCATTGAGGATACGAAGTCCAAGGCTTCGGCATAGGTTCAACAGCGTTCTGCCACTTTTATTAACTGTGCAATCATAGCTGTTCCTGTCGGTGTGCACTGGGTTGTCACAGTCGGTATCTGCTCCAAGTATATAGATGTTTCCATCAGTGGTCAGGTAGTCTCTTTCTCTTCCCGTTCTTGCGTTGAGGTCTCCGTAGATGAGAACGTTCCCAAGAGTCTGGAAATGGGCAGCTTCAGTCTTTAGGGTCTCAAAGCTGTCTGGGTTGAAGTATGGAGACTCTGGAGGAGCTACGTACACTGCACAGAGGTAGATGTCGGCCACGGATGTGAGGATGGAGCGGCTTATTCTTATCCAGATATGGCTGTCTCCTCTCTTCACTGCTCTGATATGTTCATGGAGCTCTTCTTTGTACCATACTAATATTCCTCCTGAGCTCCGGCCCTGTTTGATGTTTTTGTTTTTCAGGGCGGAGACAGAGAATTCCCTGTATCCGATGGGGACATAGGATTCATTATTGGCCTTAGTCCATGTTTCAAGGAGGATCTGTATATCAATGTCTTTCAGTCTTTGGTTAAAGTCTGGGTCATTTGTCTTGTATCCAAAGGCTGAGGTGTTCAGGCCCTGGATGTTCCAGCTACTAATGATTAGAGTTGACATTGTGTAGCTGTATACCTTGTAATGGGCTGTCCTGCATAGGACATCTTGGGTTGCTGACTGGTGAACTTGTTGTAGGCAATTGGTCCAGTCGCGTGAGTTTCTTGCATATGGAGCTGATCATGGTCTTTATTTCTGCCAGCTCACTGCTCTGTTTCACTCTGTGTGGGGAGGGTGGTGTCTTCCATGGTTTGTGTCTCTCATAGACTGGTTTTCCATACAGGTTGCAGTTTTCAGTTCGTTGAGCATATTCCATATTAGGTCTGTTAGTTGGTGCTCTTCCTATAGGTTTTCGGTTTGTATGGGTTCTTGGTCCAGGGACTCTGTTAAGTACAATGTCTTTAAGTTCTTTGGCAAGAAGGCTGACTCCTTGGTTGTTAAGATGTTTGTCATCATACAGGTGGTGGAGGTTTATGATGGGATGTTGTGCCAGGGTGATGTCTAGCATCGTATTGATCTTGGCTATTAGTTCTCTGTTGACGTCTTGGGTGATGTATTGGAAGGAATCTTTTCTTGGCAGCAGAGATGACAGGATGATCTTGCTGCTGGGGAACTTCTGTTGTGTGGTCTCTGCCAGCTGACACAATTGTCCTGCTACCTGCTGGTGTTGGTCCTGGAGATTGTTGGTGCCAGTATGTATGATGATGTGGTTTGGGTTGGTGAAATATGGATTGTCAATTACGGCCTTTGCTTGTTCTATAGTTGAGCAGCGGATTTTGGAGACCTTTTTTCCTGGGAATAGTCGCCTTGTATTGAGGTATTTTCCGTTGGAGTCTATAATCAGGACTATATCAGGACATGTTGGTTGGCTGCTCCTATGGGAGATTCTGTTTACGTTCTTCTTGTTGCTCTGTCCTGTTGTTGTGGTCTGCTGTTGTTCTAGACTTGGGGTTTGTTTGGTGCTTGGGTCTGGCCCATCCTGTGGTTCATGGTTATTTTCTCTTTTGCCCTCAATATATATGCAGTTATTTAAGTTAGTGGTGGTTTGGCTGTTAGCTCTCATTGTGTCTTCACCTGTCTCCTTCCCTGGGTCCCCCTCCTGTGTTAGGGGTGGTGTCTGGCTCTTTAGGTTTTCTATTTCTCCTTTTAATTTAGCATTTTCTTGCCGTAGTTCATATAGTTCATGTTTGATTTCCTGCACCGCTGAGTCCAGTACACACCTCAGTTTGGTTATCTCTGCATCTGTTGGGTCATTTGTCTGTCTTTGGATCTGTTCCTTAAGCAGTGTGAAGTCCCTCTCCAGCTGGGACAGGCATTCTCTGAGGGTGTCCAATGAGGGGAGTGCATTATTAGGGCTTTGGGCTGCAGGGGGGTCCCTGGTGGTCTTTTTTGTACGTGTGGGCCCATCACTCTTTCTACGTGCTGGCTTTACTATTTTATATTTTTGAGCCTTGAGTTTGATATGAGGGAAGATTTCCTCAAATGCCTCGAGGTTGTCCTCATTGCCCTGCATGACTATTATGCCAGAGTGGTATAGATTGATGGTGAGTGAGATATCCTTGTTTTGTGGGTCTTTTACTCTGATTTGTCGGCCCCTGTTGATGCCATTTTTTAGAATGTTTTTATAGTATTTGCACAAGGCTGTGTGCCATGCCTCAGGCTGCTCACTATAGAAGAGATAATTTGTTTTTCTATTCTCTTTCTTAGTAAAGTCTGCAAAGAGAGTTTCTGGTTCCTCTTTGATGATGGAATGTTTTATGGCCTTTTTTTCTCTCAAGCTCCTGTGATCTCTTGGGATATGTTATCTCCTTGACGCCTGAGACCCTGCCATCTGCTGGAGCTGAGGCACTGACCTCTATAGGGGGCTTAGCTATAGTGCTGGGATTTTCATTATCCAAAATATTATTTCTTTCCATGTTGCTTATTTTATATTGTGCTTGTTTTCTGGGGAGATTCTATAGGTTTTGATTCTATAGAGTTCAATGCTAAAGGGTTTGAGATGCAGAGAGATGGCCTTACCTCTTGGTGTTTAGCTCTGGGGTCTTCCAGCTTTCATATGCTCTGCTGCTTGAATCCTGTGCAGGGGGTAGATCTTCCTTATCATCGAAATTCCTCTTTTATCCTGGTTTATATTTTTCTTTCTTGGGTGTATTTTAGTCCTGCTCGCTTTTGCCTTCCATGGAGCACGTATTTTCCAAGTTTCGTCTTACAGGTTGCCCATTACAAGGTATAAATTGCTTAAATTTCAGGAGCTCATGTCAAATGCAGCTTACTCCTGGGAATGGTGGGCGGATCTATCTAGTATCTATCTATTACTATCTATCTATCTATCTATCATCTATCTATCTATCTATTATCTATCTATCATCTATCTATCTACTATCTATCTATCTATATATCTGTCTATCTACCTATTATCTATCTATCTATCTATTTATTATCTATCTATCTATTATCTATCTATCTATTATCTATCTATCTATCTCTATATATTATCTATTCAAATTCAAATTATCTATCTATCTATCTATTATCTATCTATCTATCTATCTATCTATCTATCTATCTATCTATCTATCTACCTATTATCTATCTATCTATCTATCTATCTATCTATCTATTATCTATCTATCTCATATCTATCTATCTATCTATCTATCTATCTATCTATCTATCTATCTACCTATTATCTATTAATCTATCTATCTATCTATCTATCTATCTATCTATCTATCTATCTATCTATCTATCTATTATCTATCTATCTATTAAATTCAAATTCAAATTCAAATGAGCTTTATTGGCAGGACTAAGTACATGTTAGCATTGCCAAAGCATATGGTAAAAATACGGGGGTGGAGGAGGGGGGGCATATAGAGGTCCAGGGAATATCAAATTCCTTTTAGAGGATAGGGGATGTTTCCAGGGTGGGGTATAGGAGTCCATGACATATCGGGCTCTTTAGTCGGGGGATAGGGATATGTCCAGTGTTGGGGTACGGGAGTCCATGACATATCAGGCTCCTCTTAGTCTGTGGCAGGCACTGACATATTCCGCTGCTACGGCCACTGCACTTTCCTCTTCCCCCAGTATTATCGGCAGTTTCTCTTCCTCCTCCTTGGAGGTGAAATCTGGGAGGAGATCAGACAGCCTCTTGAAGTGAGTGTCCCTCACTGCGGAGTATTTGGGGCACCTCAGCAGGAAGTGGGCCTCATCCTCCACGGCCTCCTGGGGGCACTGCTGGCAGAGTCTGTTCTCTCGAGGCTTGTAGTTCTGTCGGTGCCGCCCGGATTCGATGAGTAGGCTGTGGGCGCTCAGTCTGTACCGGCTCAGGATCTGTCGATCTTTGGGGTTTTCTAGTTTCTCTAGATATGGGGCCAGTTTGTACTCCCTCTGTAGATTCCGGTATATTGTCAGTTTCTGGGATTTGTTTATGTCGTTCCTCCAGATGCTGAGATATTCCTCTTTGACTTTGTGTACCATTTTCTGGATTTCACCTTTTGTCAGGCCATGGAGGTTGATGGCTTGGTCAGACTGGCTTTGGGTACTTTTCCTTGGGAGGCTTCCTGAGGCTTCCTGGTGTAGGAAGGCTTTGTGATGGTAGGAGCTGGGACTGCTACTTTGTAGATGAGCCTTGAATGACAGCGCCTTCTTCTTTATTGCGATGTGTAGTGGGAATCTGCCCAGCTCTGCTCGGCAGTCGCTATTTGATGTGCTCCGATGGACTTGGAGAAGATGCTTGCAGAACTCTAGGTGGAATATTTCTGTCGGCCCAGCGTCCCACTTTGACCAGTTTGGGTATGAGACTGGGCCCCAGACCTCACTACCGTATAGAAGAATTGGGGCAATGATGGAGTCAAAAATTTTTAGCCATACGGTTACTGGTGCCTTGAGGTGGTACAGACGCCTTCTGATGGCATAGAAGGCTTTGGATGCCTTGTCTTTTAGTGACTCTATGGCTTGCTTGAAGCTCCCTGACTGGCTGAGTTCTAGGCCCAGGTAGGTGTACCTGTTGGTTTCAGTAAGTGGACGGTTGTCTATCATAAAGGTAGGATTGCCAGTGGGTTTCTGCTTTCTTTTCTGGAACACCATGATATTAGTTTTTTTCTCGTTGATTGGCAGTGCCCATGTGCTGCTGAAGGTCTCTAGGATTTTCAGATGATCTTGGAGGCCTTTCTCAGTTGGTGATAACAGCACGAGGTCATCTGCATACAGCAGAAATTTCACCTGGGTGTCATGGAGGGTGAGTCCTGGTGCTGAGGAGGACTCTAGGGCCACTGCCAGCTCGTTGATGTAGATGTTAAAGAGCGTTGGACTGAGGCTGCAGCCCTGTCTCACTCCTCGACTTTGTTGGAAATAGGCTGTCCTCCTTCCGTTGACCTTCACACTGCAACTGTTCTCTGTGTAGGAGCTTCGGATGACATCATATGTTTTGCCTCCTATTCCGCTCCCCAGCAATTTTAGGAATAGTCCTGGGTGCCACACTGAGTCGAAGGCCTTCTTGAAGTCCACAAAACAAGCGTATATCTTCCCGTTCTTTGTATTGTGGACGTGGCTCTTGATGAGGCTGTGCAGAGTGTAGATGTGGTCAGTGGTGCGGTGGTTTGGCATGAACCCTGCTTGGCTCTTGCTGAGGACGTTGTGCTCGGTGAGGAAGGTGAGGATCCTCTTGTTCAGGATGCAGTTGAAGAGTTTACCCAGGTTGCTGCTGACACATATCCCTCGGTAGTTTGCTGGGTCGTACTTGTCCCCATTTTTGTGTATAGGGGTTATGAGGCCTTGGTTCCAGTTTTTGGGGAAGCAGCCGGCCTGCAGTGCAATATTAAATAGTTTTGTTATCGCAGCCTGGATGTCTGGAGGGCTGTATTTCAGCATTTCTGGGAGGATCCCATCTGGACCACTGGCTTTTTTACCTTTTATCTGTGTGATCCTTTCTGTTATTTCTGTCAGTGTGATTGGTGTATCCAGAGGATTTTGGAAATCTTTGAACTTTTCCTCCATATCTTTCAGTTTTTTCACAAGCTCTTTTTGTGCCAGGTTCAGGTCTTCACTTGGGATGTCATTGTAGAGGTCCTTGAAGTACTGGAGCCAGATGTTGCCGCTCTGGATGTGGAGGCTGTTGCTTTTCTGGTTGGATCCAAGGTGATTCCACAGTTCCCAAAATTTGTTGTCTTCAAGGGCATCTTGGAGTTGGAGGAGTTTGGCAGAGATGTCGATTTGCTTTTTCTTTCTGAGGATGGCTTTGTAATTTCGTTGTACGGTGTGGTAGGCTTCTCTCAGAGTGGGGTTATTGGGGTCTCTGTGTTTTTTATTTGAGGCCATTCTTAGGGCCTTCCGTATGGTCTTGCATTCTTTGTCAAACCAGTTGTTGGGATTTTGTTTACTCGGTCTCTTGTTGATGATTCTTTTCAGGTCAGACATTTCTGCCATGGCATATAGAATGTCGTTAAGGTCTCTTACCGCTAGGTGCACTCCTTCTGGGTTGAGTTCATACACGTTATTATGGAAACATTGGAGCTTCTCCTTGATCTCTGGTCTGTTGATGGCATCTTTGTATTTTGGGGCCGACATCTTGGACCATTTGAAGGATGGTGGCAGGCTAAAGAGGCCGGTCTTTTGCGGGGTTTGTGAGGGTGATTTCTATTATCTATCTATCTATCTCTATATATTATCTATCTATCTATCTATCTATTTATCTATCTATCTATCTATCTATTATCTATCTATCTATCTATCTATCTATCTATTATCTATCTCATATCTATCTATCTATCTATCTAGCTATCTATTATCTATCTATCTATCTATCTATCTATCTATCTATCTATCTATCTATCTATCTATCTATTATCTATCTATTATCTATCTATCTATCTATTATCTATCTATCTATCTATCTACCTATTATTTGTAGATTGTAAGCTCTCACGAGCAGGGTCGTCTTATTTTGCTTTAATTATTGTATTGTTAACGTTGTTACTTATGACTTTTGTGTTTGAAACTGTAAAGCGCTGCGGAATATGTTGGCGCTATATAAATAAAGATTATTATTATTATTATTATTTATCTATCTATCTATCTATTATCTATCTATTATCTATCTATCTATCTATCTATCTATCTATCTATCTATCTATCTATCTATCTATCTATCTCTATATATTATCTATCTATCTATATATCTATCTATCTATTATCTATCTATCTATCTATCTATCTATCTATTATCTATCTATCTCATATTTATCTATCTATCTTTCTATCTATCTATATATCTATCTATCTATCTATCTATTATCTATCTATCTATCTATCTATCTATTATCTATCTATCTATCATCTATCTATCTATCTATCATCTATCTATCTATCAATCTATCTATCTCATATTTATCTATCTATCTATCTATCTATCTATCTATCTATTATCTATCTATCTATCTATTATCTATCTATCTATCTATCTATCTATCTATTATCTATCTATCTATTATCTATCTATCTATTATCTATCTATCTATCTATTATCTATCTATCTATCTATCTATCTATCTATCTATCTATCTATCTATCTATCTATCTATCTATCTATCAATTCAATTCAATTCAAATGAGCTTTATTGGCAGGACTAAGTACATGTTAGCATTGCCAAAGCATATGTTAAAAATACAGGGGTGGGGGAGGGGGGCATATAGAGGTCCAGGGAATATCAAATTCCTTTTAGAGGATAGGGGATGTTTCCAGGGTGGGGTATAGGTGTCCATAACATATCAGGCTCTTTAGTCGGGGGATAGGGATATGTCCAGTGTTGGGGTATCTATTATCAAATTCAAATTCAAATTCAAATGAGCTTTATTGGCAGGACTAAGTACATGTTAGCATTGCCAAAGCATATGGTAAAAATACGGGGGTGGGGGAGGGGGGGCATATAGAGGTCCAGGGAATATCAAATTCCTTTTAGAGGATAGGGGATGTTTCCAGGGTGGGGTATAGGAGTCCATGACATATCGGGCTCTTTAGTCGGGGGATAGGGATATGTCCAGTGTTGGGGTACGGGAGTCCATGACATATCAGGCTCCTCTTAGTCTGTGGCAGGCACTGACATATTCCGCTGCTACGGCCACTGCACTTTCCTCTTCCCCCAGTATTATCGGCAGTTTCTCTTCCTCCTCCTTGGAGGTGAAATCTGGGAGGAGATCAGACAGCCTCTTGAAGTGAGTGTCCCTCACTGCGGAGTATTTGGGGCACCTCAGCAGGAAGTGGGCCTCATCCTCCACGGCCTCCTGGGGGCACTGCTGGCAGAGTCTGTTCTCTCGAGGCTTGTAGTTCTGTCGGTGCCGCCCGGATTCGATGAGTAGGCTGTGGGCGCTCAGTCTGTACCGGCTCAGGATCTGTCGATCTTTGGGGTTTTCTAGTTTCTCTAGATATGGGGCCAGTTTGTACTCCCTCTGTAGATTCCGGTATATTGTCAGTTTCTGGGATTTGTTTATGTCGTTCCTCAAGATGCTGAGATATTCCTCTTTGACTTTGTGTACCATTTTCTGGATTTCACCTTTTGTCAGGCCATGGAGGTTGATGGCTTGGTCAGACTGGCTTTGGGTACTTTTCCTTGGGAGGCTTCCTGAGGCTTCCTGGTGTAGGAAGGCTTTGTGATGGTAGGTGCTGGGACTGCTACTTTGTAGATGAGCCTTGAATGACAGCGCCTTCTTCTTTATTGCGATGTGTAGTGGGAATCTGCCCAGCTCTGCTCGGCAGGCGCTATTTGATGTGCTCCGATGGACTTGGAGAAGATGCTTGCAGAACTCTAGGTGGAATATTTCTGTCGGCCCAGCGTCCCACTTTGACCAGTTTGGGTATGAGACTGGGCCCCAGACCTCACTACCGTATAGAAGAATTGGGGCAATGATGGAGTCAAAAATTTTTAGCCATACGGTTACTGGTGCCTTGAGGTGGTACAGACGCCTTCTGATGGCATAGAAGGCTTTGGATGCCTTGTCTTTTAGTGACTCTATGGCTTGCTTGAAGCTCCCTGACTGGCTGAGTTCTAGGCCCAGGTAGGTGTACCTGTTGGTTTCAGTAAGTGGACGGTTGTCTATCATAAAGGTAGGATTGCCAGTGGGTTTCTGCTTTCTTTTCTGGAACACCATGATATTAGTTTTTTTCTCGTTGATTGGCAGTGCCCATGTGCTGCTGAAGGTCTCTAGGATTTTCAGATGATCTTGGAGGCCTTTCTCAGTTGGTGATAACAGCACGAGGTCATCTGCATACAGCAGAAATTTCACCTGAGTGTCATGGAGGGTGAGTCATGGTGCTGAGGAGGACTCTAGGGCCACTGCCAGCTCGTTGATGTAGATGTTAAAGAGCGTTGGACTGAGGCTGCAGCCCTGTCTCACTCCTCGACTTTGTTGGAAATAGGCTGTCCTCCTTCCGTTGACCTTCACACTGCAACTGTTCTCTGTGTAGGAGCTTCGGATGACATCATATGTTTTGCCTCCTATTCCGCTCCCCAGCAATTTTAGGAATAGTCCTGGGTGCCACACTGAGTCGAAGGCCTTCTTGAAGTCCACAAAACAAGCGTATATCTTCCCGTTCTTTGTATTGTGGACGTGGCTCTTGATGAGGCTGTGCAGAGTGTAGATGTGGTCAGTGGTGCGGTGGTTTGGCATGAACCCTGCTTGGCTCTTGCTGAGGACGTTGTGCTCGGTGAGGAAGGTGAGGATCCTCTTGTTCAGGATGCAGTTGAAGAGTTTACCCAGGTTGCTGCTGACACATATCCCTCGGTAGTTTGCTGGGTCGTACTTGTCCCCATTTTTGTGTATAGGGGTTATGAGGCCTTGGTTCCAGTTTTTGGGGAAGCAGCCGGCCTGCAGTACAATATTAAATAGTTTTGTTATCGCAGCCTGGATGTCTGGAGGGCTGTATTTCAGCATTTCTGGGAGGATCCCATCTGGACCACTGGCTTTTTTACCTTTTATCTGTGTGATCCTTTCTGTTATTTCTGTCAGTGTGATTGGTGTATCCAGAGGATTTTGGAAATCTTTGAACTTTTCCTCCATATCTTTCAGTTTTTTCACAAGCTCTTTTTGTGCCAGGTTCAGGTCTTCACTTGGGATGTCATTGTAGAGGTCCTTGAAGTACTGGAGCCAGATGTTGCCGCTCTGGATGTGGAGGCTGTTGCTTTTCTGGTTGGATCCAAGGTGATTCCACAGTTCCCAAAATTTGTTGTCTTCAAGGGCATCTTGGAGTTGGAGGAGTTTGGTAGAGATGTCGTTTTGCTTTTTCTTTCTGAGGATGGCTTTGTAATTTCGTTGTACGGTGTGGTAGGCTTCTCTCAGAGTGGGGTTATTGGGGTCTCTGTGTTTTTTATTTGAGGCCTATTATCTATCTATCTATCTATCTATCTATCTATCTATCTACCTATTATCTATCTATCTATCTATCTATCTATCTATCTATCTATCTATCTATTATCTATCTATCTCATATTTATCTATCTATCTATCTATCTATCTATCTATCTATCTATCATCTGTCTAGTGATATGACCACCGAGAATGACTTTTGGCTCACTAAGCAGATGTCAGCAAGTTATTCAGAAGGACATAAGTGGGAACAAATAATTGTGTGCATAGTATTTTATGATTTAGCATAGCCCGCAATATTTTTTTTAGCAATATGAATGCTAAGCAGTGAAACACAATTCCATCGCACTGAAGATGATGGACAGATTTATTTTGTGGTTAAGTGTAGAACACATACAATGTCAAGATACTAGAGTTATTCCTAACATATTTAGAAAGCTGCACAAAATCTCTGAAGAGACTACTTGAATATTTAAATTCCCAGGGGAATGGTGCATGGCCTGTAAGTCTCCTGACATTGACTTGGCACTTTCTATAAGGTTAGAGCCATGCCATGTATATTCTCTCATCCGATTATGCAAATCACACTCTGATAAGAGTGTGATCAGCGTGTGATCCAATTTTTTTGGAAAAGGAGAAGATGAGGAAAAAATACTCCATCTCCTCCATTTTATCAGTCCATGAAAATTGGACCAAACTCCGATGTCATCTGGGTGCAGTGCAATGTTTTCCACAGATTCATTGGCTTGCATGGCGAAGTGCGATCCAAATATCAGATTCAACTCAGGTATGCTGTGATGTTTTTTCTTGGACTGCATTGGCAAAAAAAAAATTAACGTGCGCAGCTGCATAAAGTAGCATACATCTGAGTGTGATCTTATGTTTCGTCAGATTGTACTCAGATCGAAAATACGGTCAAGTGTATGAGCCCTAAGAGGAAACTTGCCTCTTACACCCCATATTAGAGCCACTCATTCATCCAAAACAGTTCTCCCGTTTTGTGCCAAGAAGCAAAAACACATCAAAACCTGTGTGTTCAAATGCACTTTTTGGTTTGGTCTTCTCCTAAGTCATAAGACGGAAGCACTAGAGTTCAAGTCCTTTCCCTCTTTAAAGAGTCTATTTGCACACAACAAAGATACACCAATTGGACGATTTTGCTTACATGGGAAGTGCAAATGACCACATACATGGTAAAAGGAGCTCCATGAGAGAGAAGCCCTCATAGATGACCACAGAGGAATCTGATGTATGTTACATAAGTTCTCTCCAAGGACATGATGGCCCTGAGATTATTTTTACCGTTACTATAATAGAGAGGTGGTATGAACCTCAGACTATCAAGCACCTCGTCAGTTGAATGCCCCTATATTTGCATTATTTTCCATTCTTTTCTTCACTCTTCCTGTACATGTGCCACCATAGCAACTGTATGTGGCCATCTATATGTATATATATAAAACTGAGAGTATGTATGTGTGTGTATGTATGTTTCAAGCCATGCTCACTGCACGCCCACTGCAGAAGGAGAGAGCAGGATGGCGCGTGGAGAGCGGAGCTGCGAAAGGAGAGAGTGTGATGGTGGGTGGAGAATGGGGCTGTTAAGAGAGAGCGCGGGACTTGGGTGGAGAGCTGGGCTGCTGAGGGAAAGAGCGGAATGGCCAGTAGAGACAGAGGCTGCAGAGGGAGCGAGTGGAACGGCGAGTGGAGAGTGGGACAGAAAGTGGAGAGCAGGGCTGCGGAAGGAGAAAGCGGGATGGCCAGTGGTGACAGAGGCTGCGGAGGGAGCAAGTGGAACGGTGAGTGGAGAGTGGGTCAGCAAGTGGAGAGCAGGGCTGCGGAAGGAGAAAGCGGGATGGCCAGTGGAGACAGAGGCTGCGGAGGGAGAAAACCGAACCGCAAGTGGAGAGTGGGACAGCAAGTGGAGAGCAGGGCTACGGAGGGAGAGAGCAGGACGGCCAGTGGAGAGCAGGCCTGTGAAGAGAGAGAGCGGGACAGCCAGTGGAGACAGGGACTGCTGAGGGAGAGAACCGAACGGCAAGTGCAGAGTAGGACAGCAAGTGGAGAGCGGGGCTACGGAGGGAGAGAGCAGGATGGCCAGTGGAGAGCAGGCCTGCGAAGAGAGAGAGCGGGACAGCCAGTCGAGACAGGGGCTACTGAGGGAGAGAGCAGGGCTGCAGAGGGAGAATGCAGGATGGCGATTGGAGAGTGGGGCTGTGGAAGGAGAAACCATGACAGTGGATAGAGAGCTGGGCTGCAGGTGGAGACAGCGGAGCTGTGGAGCAAAAGTGGGGCTGCTGAGGGAGAGAGCAGGATGGCCATTGGATTCAAGGGCTGCGGAGGGAGAAAGTGGGACGGTGGATGGAGAGCTGGGATTTGGAGGAAGAGAGCAGAATGGAAAATGGAGAGCGGGGCTGCGGAGGGAGAGAGCTGGACGGCAGTTAGTTACTATGCCCGGGCAACGCCGGGCTCTTCAGCTAGAAAAAAATAAGTGCTATGCTCATCTTCAGTAACATTTTTTAGAATTCTCACCATGCAGATAAAGTAAAACAATTTCCCACCATTTTATCTCCACAGCTCCGACGTAGACTCCAAGGTAACAGACTACAAACTCTACATAGTTTGATCCTGCAGGTAATTTCCCTTCTGTTTATCCTCTACTTGTCACTGAACTACCAAATGCACATTCACACAAAAATAAGGAACAAATGGAAAAAAGTACGAGTCTTCAAGACTGCAGAAATGCACTACAGAGAATTGGTTTGTTTTAGGTTACCATGGAAACGTTCCATTTTTATAGGAAACGTAGAAAAGAAAAATATATAATTTTTTTACATTTTTAGGCTGAATTTATTTGGATGATGAAATAAGAATTTGGTTGCAAATGTATATGTAGCCTTCATCTGTATAGTGTGTATTACAGCATCTATATATTTAGCCCATTTTTAGAGAAAGTACAAATAATAAACTATTAAATAATTCTGCCGATTACCTCTTCCACATACAAAAAATAAAATATATATATGTCTTTACCACAGTCTCTTCAGTTTAGTGTTTCTGAGCCAAGAATCCAGTGTAGATGGTGATTTTATCAAGTGCTTTCAGCCAGCCATAAACAGACAGCTGTCTCACCCCCACATCCCTAGGGTCACTTTTCTACGAGAGAGGGCTAGGATCAATTATTTGCAGGGAAGATGGAAAATCCTCTTGTGTGATATTGAGCATTCCTGACCATCTCGGTGCCGAAATTCTCCCCTATGTAGCCTGATACGAAGCCTCAGCTTTGGATCAGTCGGACTACAAATGGCCAGCGTTTTAGCTGATTGCCATGCAATGAAGCTAAAATCTGACATATGATATTTAAATGTGTGTGTAATGTGTTGTGAAGGTTAATATAATTATAAGACACCTTCTATCATATGTGATGTAGTGGGTCTGTAGCACCCCCCTACATGAATATACTCAAACCTTCTCCCCCATGCTGTTCCATCTCCACCAACAAAGGATGACCCAACTGTGATACTTCACACTGTGCTATCCACCTCCCAACATTTCAGCTGTTTTCTGTATTCATCCTTCATCTCGCAGTATCTGTAACACGCCTGCATTAGAAAAATGTAATGAGAGTATTACTCCAACACTTTCACAAATTATCACCTCCCTGATAAATAGTATGAGTCCCGCCGTGAATTAGCTTCTCAATGAGATAAGTCACAAACCTGTAAATGAAGTGCAAAAATCTGTAACTGCTACTCAGTAAAAGGAAAACATAAAAAGCTGCCATGGCTTTATCTTCCATTGCAGATTAATACTCATTGGGGCAAGTGCAGATGGCTGAATTTTTGGTCTGAATGCGATCCGGCAAAACATCGGATCACACTCGGACTAATGTCATTCTATAGGTCTGTGCACATGGTTGATTTTTTTCCATTGGACGGATTATGTCCAAGGAAAAAAATTGCAGCTTGCACAATTTGCATCCGTTATTGGGATTGCACTCGGCCATACAAGTCAATGAGTCAGTGGAAAAATTGAGTCATATCCGAATGCAGTCTGTTTTTCAAGGGTTAACAGAATGGAGAAGATGGAGATTTTTTTTTTCCATGTTCTCTTCAGTCAAGTAAATGGGATCACCCTGATGACTGGTCAAACTCTGATCAGAGTGTGTTTAGCACAATGGGACCAATTTTCTCGGATGATAGCAATACGGTCGTGTAAACCGAGCCTACAGTTGAGCATGAAAGTGGTTAGATCATATTTACCAGAACCAGAACTGTATCCGAACTTGAACCAGAACCCAAACCTCATTAAAAGCAATGGTGATCCAGACTTTTCCCTTCACCCATGACAGCACAGCTGAGAGTGATCCACCCAGCCGTGTTGTCATGGGTTCCGGAAAAACCGGCTACCGGTAAGTAACCTTGGTGTTTTCAGCAGGAAAATTATCTCTCTCTCTGCAACGGACTTCCCCGGAACACTGAACATTGCAACGGACTTCCAGAAGAAGTCCACGTACGGCATTTAGGACCGGACACTAAATGCCCAATACGAAGCCCGAACTTTTTAGCTCGGGTTCGCTCATCTCTAATCATACTTATTATGAAAAACAGTATTCACTGCTATTCTTCCCATTAAAATTACACACACAGGGCAGAACCCAAACTACACCATTGTTAGTCAATGCAATCAGGTGAGTGCCATCATGATATAATCATTCTTATACTCTTTTCATGTAGGCTTTTTTCTGCTGTGATGTAACAAAAAAAATAAAAGTCTTGGCAAAAAAATCTTTAGATTACATAATTATTCTGGTAGTTATAAATGTTATGTCCTGGATTAGCAAAAATTCTGGATTGGGCAATAGCAAGTGAAAATTGTTTAATACATTGAGGAAAGAAGCCTTTGATAAAATGTTTCACACATGTTTGCACACAAAAAAGGAAACAATAAGGGTTGGCAATGTAAGGCCATGATTTCAAAGGAACCTGTCACCTTGTACACGCAGTCTGATCTGTGGACAGCTAGTATAGCGAAGGAGAAGCTGAGCAGCCTAACCCTGAGAGGAGTCCTAAACAAAGGTCTGTTTCAGTAGAGGACTATTGCGTTAGGTTTTGCTGCCTATTTTCTATTGTACTAGCCTACCTACTTGAGACGTAAACTTATTGACCGGAAATAGTTTTCTTATTTGACATTGTAGCTTACTTATATGCAAGTGAATTTGGCTAAGCTACAGAATGAGTGGCACTGTTTCTGGAAAAGACCAGGACCTTTTTGCTACTTTTATAACTTTTTTTTAAGGATCCTGGTTTATTTCACTAGTTTATTATGGTGTCAGATCTTCCAATCAATAGGTTAGATCCCAATTTTACAAGTTAATATTAGAATTTGTTTTGAAAATTACTGAAAATAGTACAAATCTACTACCAACAAATCTAACGTGTATGGGGGCTTTAGGCATTTCACGCTCGTTGGCAGCCGAAATTGTGGTCTGGTCCAAACATGTGCACTTTTATGGTTTTCCTAAAACTCCAGTGGTAACAGAACAAAACAGCCTCTTCTGGGCCCAAAGGTATACAAGAAGAATACAAAGTTAATGTGACAGCATATATGTCAATGTCAGTTTGGACTCACCAGAACCAGTTAAAGTACACTCTGAATCTCTGGCAGCGATTAAACAACACAAGGTCATTCCTACAGCTGAAACACAGACAGTATCTGAGGCCGATCAGCTGCCTTTTAAACAAGTTGCAAAGCTTTGAATGGAGCCATGAAAATGACCAATCCCACCCAGCTTTTCTGGTCATTCCTTATATCAGAACCCAAAAATCCAGGTCCATAAAAAAACCACTCAATGACTACTTTTCTGGAGTCTTCTCTCTGGGATTCACGTCACCGTGGCTACTCTCTTCAGCGACACATACCTCTTATTCAGGACCTGTCCACCTAAATCCTTATAAGGCCTTTACACTCTGCAGAATTAAGAGCTCTTTGTTCAATGACCTCTGTAGGCAAAGGTCCAGTTTGCCGTTCTAGCCCCTTGCATCTAAAAATCCAAGCCAAGATGAAAAAAGGTGATTTGTTGGCCTCACCCAAACTACATTTCCAAGCCATGTCACTGCTTTCAAGTGTTGATTTCCTAGAGTGAGAGAACCTTATTAACCATCTACCCATCTACTGTAAAGAAAATTGGCTGAGATTGTCTAGCTCTTTGGATTCCTCTCTTCTTTGGTTTTTCATATAGTGGAAAATTCGGCAAGTGCTCTCTCTAGCTCTAAAGAAGAGCCATGACTGAACTGCAGTAAGAATTTTCCAGTTGTGTGTTGAAATTATCAGTAATGCAGAATATAAATGCACACCAGTAGACATAGAATGGGATGTGTAAATTAATTGGACAATGTCACACGAGACCTTCAATCACATTATAACACGGCACCGCACTGTTACATTAGTGATGGACATATTCTAAATAGAGCCTACACTCATCTGTCACTTTCTCCGAGTACATACAGCGCTCTATACAATGTGTATAATTTAGTTCATTTACTCCTACTGCCAGCTTGTCATATTTATTACTGGAGGTTTTATTTTATTTGTCACGTTGAGCTTCTTAGGCACAAATCAAGTAAATATCAATCCCAACATGCGGCATCTCCGAATAAATATATTTCGGTGTTTTATCTCCAATCAAAATTATATTCTATTCTGATTAAAATACAAAGATAAAATATCTCCCAAGGATTCTGCTTGTTTGACAGCTGCTAATGTATTAATTAGATGTTTCTGAACCATAGAGCCTTCTACAAAAGGAACATTCTGTATTCCTCCCCTGAGACATTTCACCTCTGCAGTGCACCTGATCTCCAGTAGCCTGAAAGCAGAAGTCCCACCGGCATCCCTTGGTCTTCCACTTGACAAAATAGCCTCATTTTTATTTATTGTATTTTCCAGGCTGTCATCAGGAAAAGGCACATCATTAAAAAAGGAATTAAGGCTCATATTGAAATTACTGAAGCACTTGCAAATAGGAATGAACTATTCACTTCAAGTTAATTTGTATTGTGCCAGCCTAAAGTGCCTATAGATTGTATGGGAATTTGCTTGATTGCATGCTGCAATTTGAATGAAAAGTTGATGCAATGGCTCCAGAGACCAGCAAATTGTTAAGAAAAAATGCACTTGCAAAATAAAAATAATCGGTATTCAAAAATTTCTGTATAGCTTAACAGGATTGTTTGGTCTACTTTTTGAAGGACCCTCAAGTATCACTTGATCATAGAGCTTCACTCCATCAGGACCCTCAAAAATGATCTGCTCTCAGTAGAGGAATCTTGCATGAAGGTTTTAATTTCCCTGCAGCACCTCCGCAGGGCAAAGGAAGAATTACACAGTTAAAACCGAAATGAATGTGCTGTCCAAGTAATGTATATTAGATATTCCAAAGTGATAGAAGCTGATTAATAAGCAAGAGTCCTGATTTGAAAATCGCATCTATCAGATTAGACTTTAGAAATTAGAAATTAACTAGGTTTCCTATAGCAGCCTGCTTTTCTTTTTTTTAAAAAAAAAATCCATTTTAAAATGCCAAGTCAGTGAATTTGTTTGTGAAATCTATGGACATTATTTTCTAACTCTAAAAATTGACCAAAAGACTTAAATAATGAACCGCGAGCCTTGAAGATAATATGTAATTTTAAAAATCTTTTGATTAGTTATTGAGACATGCCAGAAGAAGTTATCAGTGAGATCATGAACCAAAGTCATTTCCAGAGGGCTGCAACATTGTAAAAAAAAAAAATATGTACCCCCCTTCAGCTTCCATTGACTTTACTGTATCCTTCTATCCTCAAGTGAAGCTGATGGAGCTCCTATTGAAATCAAGAGGAATGCAATGTTTTTGCATCTATTTCACACTGGCAATAGTAGGAAACTTGGCCGAAAGCCCCTAACACGCCTCAATTTAAGAACTGCCAGAAAATATTCAAAGGTGAGTGCATCCTTACATTCAGTCGATTTTGAAAAAAAAAAATACAAGCATATCTTTTTAGAAAGGTGAGACTAAAAACGTGCGGGGTTTGGAATTCATTAAACCGTATTGTGATACCTGTTATGTATCTAATATATAATTGCCTAGAATACTATTCCTGCAATTTGTGCCAACTTCCGTGGCTTTGTCCGGAGCTAATGTCCGGAGCTAATGTCCGGAGCTAATGTCCGGAGCTAATGTCCGGAGCTAATGTCCGGAGATTAATTGCCTATAATACTACTTCCTGCAATTTGTGCCAACTTCCGTGGCTTTGTCCGGAGCTAATGTCCGGAGCTAATGTCCGGAGCTAATGTGCGGAGCTAATGTCCGGAGCTAATATCCGGAGCTAATGTCCGGAGCTAATGTCCGGAGATAAGTGACGTCAACAGTGTCCAGTGTCTGATTGGTTGCCGCCTGCTGCGAGCGACCAATCAGAAACGTGCCGTACTGTGACACACTCCGCCCGCCATTTTGGTGTGATTTTTGAATTTTTACCTCACAGCAAGTTTCTACTGCGTGGAGGCGGGCCCAGTGACGTTGCTCTTCAAGCTCCTGCCGAATTTCGTCAAAAAAATGATAATACCATTTACCAAAACTATATATATTTAGTTGTGAAGTGGTTCAGTGACATTTTCACACCAATTTTGAACATTTGTTTGGTGTTTTCTCCATATACTGCCTATTATTTTTGTTCTTTCTTACTATTATTTATTAATTGTATTATTCTTACATTTGAATAAATAAAGTATATATGGATTCTAGACTCCCGATTCTTTAGAATCGGGCTGCCATCTAGTTATATCATAATTATACAAAGCAAATTCCAGACTTTAATAACTCAAGATAATTCTCACAATTTTGAATTTTCTATACAATTACTGAAGATAGTAAAAACTATAATACTATTCAGTATACTCTAAACTTACAGGAGTTATATAAATTAGAAGAAGAATCTGCTGTTAGGTCAGCATCAGTACAACCCTTGTCCTTGAGTTCTGTACGGCATTTCAGGTCATCCCGATTTAGACATACCGCCGACTTCTCCTCAAACATGAAAAACGGACCGATTATTCTGTTTTGCATCAGTTTTTCTTGTATGTGGAGAGAAGAAAAAGAAACATTTCCCCACCTTGTCCTTTCTGTCAGTCCGTGAAAATCAGACTGCACACAGATGTCATCCAAGTGTGGTCAGATTTTGTTCGTAGACCCATAGACTTGCACTGCTGATATTGATCCAACCTCTCAGATCAAAATCAGTCATATTTCTGTGTTTTTCTCTGCTGACCACTCAGCCAGTGAAAAAAATCAGACATGGGCATAGTCCCATAGAATGTCATAGGTATGAGTGATATTCATGAAAACCATGGACAGCATTAATCTGAGAAAATCAGTTGGCTCGGGCCCTTAGGCTGAGCTGCATTTCAGCTGGTTATCATTTTTGCGACAATTTTCCTATGTAATTTTCACTGTTTTTCTAGCTGGAGTACAGAAGTTGGGATTCGTATCCATGATATGCAGCCTTATATTGTAACACTATTGCCATGGTTCCCCTTCCCTCTCCATGCAGGGACACTGGCATAAACATTCAAGAAAAGAGGATGGGGGGCGAGGAAAAGTTAGGAGCTTGACACGCCGAGATATGCATCTGTAAGCCGTTGCAAATGAATGTAACTGGTGGGTGCAGTACCTGCTGGTGATTTCAGCTGAAGTAGAAGAAAGTAAAAGGGAATATCCAGCACGTCCATCCAGTGTAAGTAAAATATCCAAAATTTATTGAAGCATTTTAAAAAACAATATTAAAAAAGAGAGAGGGAGACTCTCGGACACTGGCATACTTACCGCTCCGGCCCCACCGTAAGGTCTCGATCTGCTGGCATGTTTCCTGCTTGTGCACTCTGCACTTCCTGTCGTTGGGCCTAGTATGCACATGAGCGCTCTTCCACGCTCTTGCAGGGGCAGTGCGCACATAGTAAAATGCCCCATCCAATAGCTGGGAGGCATTTAGTATCAAAGTACAGCCGCAAGGTGGCTCCCATCCAATAGATGGGACGCTTTTTGTATAAGAGAATACCTCTCCTTTAGGGAGTCACCGAAGCAACAATATTCATTAGTTTCTCCTACTCGTGAGATGTGAGGTCCCCTGGTCCCGGTGAGGCCAGTGTCCTGAAGCCAAATCTCTGGTCCTTGTGCGGCCAGAGCCTGAAACTGCACCCCTGGCCTGTAGGCAGCCAGTGCTTGATTCTGCCTCCCTGGTCCGTGTGCATCCAGAGCCTGAAACCTCCTCTCCCGATTTGTTTGTATCTAGTCTGCTAAAACCAGTCACCAAATCATCCCAAACAGTCCAAAAGAAGATGAACAGCGCTCCAGCCGGGTGTAGTAGTATCAAAGAAGATTTATTACGCCATAAACAGCAACGTTTCGACCAGAAGCCTGGTCTTTGCTTGAAAAAGACCAGGCTTCTGGTCGAAATGTTGCTGTTTATGGCGTAATAAATCTTCTTTGATACTACTACACCCGGCTGGAGCGCTGTTCATCTTCTTTTGGACTGTTTGGAATATCCAGGTTGGTTCCCTGGACAAGGAACAAGCGCCCCCCTTGAGTGAGTGCTGTCAGCCCTATCTTGCTTTCTACCAAATCATCCCAGTCTGAATGTAGCCCAAATCTGTGTCAGTAAACGCTATGTAGAGGAGCCAGAACAAATTAGTCTGAATTTAGTCCTTGTCCTTAAACAGTGTCAGTGAACTTGAGTTGCAGTATTAGATTCTGCCTAGGAGTGGTACCTGATGGCTACCTTCAGCCCAGCCTGTCTCCACATTCAGAAGCTCCTATGAACACTAGGTAGCCCTTCTTCCTAGGCTTGCCCGGCCCTGTGGCACAGTGGGTCCATGAACCACATGTACCACAGTTGGGCATAACATATATTCTTTAATGGGAATCGGTCACCAGGAATTTTCCACCTAATCTGGTGCAGCATCACATAGAGGCAGCTCTATAAAACCCCACCCCCACCTCTAATTGCTAGCTTTCTGCTGATGCACATAAAATTGCTAATCAGTGATGTGGGCGGGGTTATACAGAGCTCAGCATTCAGAGAACTGCTAGATCTGCAGCAGATAAAACCGTGATTTTATCAAAACTACAGAACCTAAGAAATATGCGACATATCACTGGGATCAGCGTCTGTGACCCTTCTTCATGCTTCTCTCAGATGGTAGAACCAAAAACACATGGGCTACTTGCATAGTCAACAAGTCTGCAGGAACCTGTTCACACCACCAAAGTTCTTTGGTGGTGTGAACAGGTTCCTACAGACTTGTTGACTATGCAAGTAGCCCATGTGTTTTTGGTTCTATAATTGTTCTCTTGTTTCTACAAGACTGGGGAGTCCACCACTCATCTGTGGGTCATTTGCATTGTAGCTGTTCCATCCTGCATGTCCACATGTATATTTTTTCTCTCTGAACCCTGCTTATACAGGTACTATACAGATGATCAGGTTTTTAAATATATCAGATAGGGATTATATACATTAGACAGGACTGCTCTATTATGGGTATACCTTGGCGATTGGTGGAGCAGCTTAACATACTTTTTTTGCAAAAAAACGTATTAACTACCGTATTTTTCGGACTATAAGACGCACCGGACTATAAGGCGCACCCAGGTTTTAGAGGTGGAAAATAGGGAAAAAAAATATTTGAAGCTAAAAAATGTGGTAAAATATTTAATAACATAAATGACATACTATTATATGTGGTGTTATTATATATAATAGTATGTTATTATGTTGGATGCTGCGGGACAAGTGTGGTGTCTGTACAGTACTATATGAAGATGCTGGAGGGTGAGTATAAGAATGGGGGCACAGGGCTTATATTTAAAGCACCACTCCAGCACTGCAAAATAACACTGGAGTGCTGCTTTAACATCCCATGGGAGAACTATAACTCCCAGCATGTCCTGCAGATCCTATGACATGCTGGGAGTTATAGTTCACCAAAGGAGTGGCAGAGTGCTTTATTGTGTTTTGTAAAGACTAACCTCTTAAATGTGGCAGCCAGCCACACTATGGTGAGGTTAAAGCTGGAGCATCCCATTACTGTACACAGAGCAGTCCCTCTTTCATTTCCATAGCACAGGTTATGAGGAAGCTGCAGTGGAGACTGGAGAGCCTGAAGGACCTGTGATGATGCCAAGAAGAGGGAGGGCTCTGAGCTGCCATGTGATGCTCCAGCCCGCCCACTCCTGACATCATCACAGGTCCTCCTGCACAGAACTCAGCGTCCAGCCCAGGCATGGCAGGCAGGTATGCAGCCATCTCCTCTCTCCCTTGGCTCCTGCTGCTGCCTCCTCTCCCCCGGACACACAGACCTGCCCAGCTGCTGCAGGAATCAGCGCTGGAGAAGCCATGTGTGTCCCTGCTTAAGCATTTGCTGCTCCCGGCTCACCGCTCAGCTGATAGGTGGGCGGGGAGCCGCTAATGAATATTCACTGCACTTCAAGATTCAAGATTCACTTAATCATCGGGAGCACATGGTTTCTCCAGCGCTGATTCTGGGCAGCGGGGACATCCTGAAGTGGGATAACAGTGCGATCCCACTCACTGCTGCCCCCCTCCCCACATGCTACATCCGTACCATAAGACGCACCCACACTTTCCTCCCAAATTTGGAGGAAAAAAGTGCGTCTTATGGTCGGAAAAATACGGTAAATACCCTGTATTTTTTTTCATTTTTTGACTAGCACTTGCTTATTTACTGTGACTTTTTTACAACAGAGTATTTTTGACCTCTCTGTGCGTTTTTGTGTTTTCATTCTCTAAGATGGTGTAGCAAAATCCGGCTGACAGATATCCTTTAAGAATTCTCCACAATTGTTGAATTGCCTACTTTATTCTTTATTTTCCTTTTATTACATAATTATGTTGTATAACTTATTTTCGGGATGCTTTTTTTTTCCCCATTGTAAGAAAAAATCTTGGATGCTGACTGCAGATTACTAAGATATTAACTCTGCTGTTTAGACATTACATGCCTCAAAGGAATATGCTTCGAGTCTTTTTATAGAAATCCTCCCACTATGTAGTGTGGGCCTATGTCATACAGAATGGAACAATGATGTTTGCTTCATTCCTATATTACTATTATTATAACAACCTTATTATTACCGGGGGCATTGGACTGATATATACCACTATACGGCCATTTTATATCGCGCAGAATATATTTACACGATAAACGGGTAGGAGATGTTGTTTCGTGGTAATGAATTAATTAAAATATGGGGAAACAAACCAGGTAGTTGATATATAAAATGAGACGTATCCCTGTTGAGAAGGTGGTAAATAAAGGATTATGCCTCGCAGACGGGTAATATTATAATAATGCATGCATTATATTTATGTGCAATCCAGAAAGGTCATACTGTGGGGAATTGAAATAACCGTGGTGCTCCTACAATCAAATAATTTATATAGCTATTCTACTGCTAATATTCATTTCAGCATTGATTCAGAAATATACAAAGGGTCTATTGGACTGAAACCTTTTCCATTACTATGTATGTATATTTATTTTATATTATAACCCCATGGAGGGATAAAATGAGTTCCTATGTAGATGAAAAATGAGAATGCCAGCATGGCTGCAACGCTAAAACAGTTATTTATCAAATCAAACACTCACCGTTACCAGAGCTAAAAGGTAAAAAAAGGGGAAAAAAAATGACCTATGTGTCACCACAGCAGTATTTAAGAAGATCCCTCTGGAGTTCTGTGGTTATAGAATGTGGATAATGTTCAGGGTTTCATAGTTGAAGACGAAGCGTCTACTGCTTGGAGAGGTGAAATTTAATCTGATGCTGCTAAAAGAAAGGGACAGTCGGAAAGATACACTCTGGGCCAGTATACTTAGTAACCATAGATGGTACAGTGAATCTAAAGACCTGTCATCTGGTCGCTAACAATATATTATCTACAATAAAGCACATTATGCATCACGTAGAAAGAACAGAAATGAGTTAGAAGGGAGACCCGTTAACCGTACAAGGAGTCATTTTCTCCAGAATTTTGCTTTTTTTCTTAGCAGATGTTCTATAAAGGGAAGGTGTCTGCTGAAGATCCAGTATATCTGTAACGGGTTCTAACCAAGCTGAAACCAACAGTAATAAGTGCCTACAAGATGATGAAGCAGGGGTTCGGGTGGTCAAAGTTGAACATTAAAGTCCAGAAGGTCCAATGTTCAAAGTTGAACATTAAAGTCCAGTAGGTCCATCTATCTCGTATCGGAAGACTAGAACTGTATTTGTCATATGATTGAGAGCTAGGTTACAAATTTCACATTATGAGCCATGGAGCTTACAGGGGGTTGTCTAGGAATATGCTTAGGATAAGCCACCAATATCAGATTAAAATTGATGGTCTGACATCTAGCAGCCAAACTGATCAGCAGTTTATGGAGGGAGAATAAAAGCTCAGATGCTTTTCTCGGAGGACGTCTCCATATGATGAGTAGAGCTGTGCTGTACAGCTCCTTTCAATGTTTACTTCCAGAAGCTGGACCCCCACCAACAATTTTGATGACCTATCCATAGGATATATAATTCATCGATATTAAATGACTGAACAACCCCTATAATGCTGGTAATGTGATAATAATGTAATAATGTAGCCATAACTCACCTTTCAATTTCCCATCTGTTCATTTTCTGCTTCTTCAGTAGTCCCCACTGGTTCTGCAGCAATCACATTATACACAAGGTTCATGTATGATGCTGTCACAAGAATAAAGAGGCCAGTGATTGGCTGCAGTGGTCCTGTGACTGAAATATGGCACATAACCAGCTACAAGACTAACAGGGACTACTAGAGCAGCGACACAGGAACCCTCAGAGGATTTGAAAGGTGGGCAAATGTTATAAAATCACTAACAATCTCGATTATACCTAAATCCAGGTAATGAGAATGTTATTTGAAAAAAGGGATTTAAAAGTAAGTGGCTGGCTGATGCACCTCTCCTTGGCTATCACCATCCTGAGAACATGATCAGCTTGGCATCGCTTCTATACATCAGCTTTTGTCACTTATTAAGAACTGAAAATCAACCCATTTTCACATGTTACAGTAAAAAAAAATATAAATATTTTTTCAAATCCTAATGACGTGAGAAGCATCAACATATAATACAAGACACATCAGTGCAAAAGGGTCATGTGTCAAAACCTGTTTAAACATTGGGAGCCGAAATGAATAGATCTTTTCCAAATCAAATTCACAGAATTTTCCCCAAAATTTTATTTGAAGCCAATAAATTTGTGTGAATCTCAATATTGGACTACTTTTAATTGCTTGAAAAATAAATGAGGAGGAGAGGAGAGAGAAAAAACCAAGAGGACACAGCTGACCATAAATGATTATAATCTTCAAAAGAGAGAACCTGGATGACCATAAGAGATTACAATCTACGAGAGAGAGAACCTGGATGACCATAAGAGATTACAATCTACGAGAGAGAGAACCTGGCTGACCATAAGAGATTACAATCTACGAGAGAGAGAACCTGGATGACCATAAGAGATTACAATCTACGAGAGAGAGAACCTGGCTGACCATAAGAGATTACAATCTATGAGAGAGAGAACCTGGATGACCATAAGAGATTACAATCTATGAGAGAGAGAACCTGGCTGACCACAGGGCTAGGTTCACATTGCGTTAGTGCAATCCGTTTAGCGGATACGCTAACGGATTGCGCTAACGCAATGTCCAAAAAGGGATTGCGTTCGGCAATCCCACCAGCGCAGATGCCCGATCTGCGCTAGCAAGGAACCGACCCTGAACGCTGCAAGCAGCATTCGATGTCCGTCCGAAACTAACGGCACATCGCAGACGCATGCCAAAAATGGCATACGTTTGCGATGCGTTAGGGATCTGTTAGCACATTGCAGTCAATGGGTGCGCTAACAGATCCGTTACATAGCGTTAATTGCGACAATTGCACCATGTAACAGAGTCCGTTAGCGGACACCCACTAACGCAATGTGAACCTAGCCTAAGAGATTACAATCTTCGAGGGAGAAAACCTGGCTGTCCAAAGAGCTTACAATATACGAAAGAGAAAGCCTGGCTGACCATAAGAGATCACTTTCTACAAAAGAGAACCCCGCAGACCATGAGAGATTACAATCTACAAGAGAGAGAACCTGGCTGACCATAAGAGATTACAGTCTACAAGAGAGAGAATCTGGCTGACCATAAGAGATTACCATGTACGAGAGAGAGACCCTGCCTGACCATAATATATTACTATCTACAAGGGGGAGAACTTGGATGCCCATAAGAGATTATTATCTACAAGAGAGAGAACCTAGCTGACCATAATAGATTACTATCTACAAGTGAGAGAACCTAGCTGACCATAAGAGATTACTATCTACAAGTGAGAGAACCTATGGATGACCATAAGAGATTACTATCTACAAGAGAGAGAATCTAGCTGACCATAATAGATTATTATCTATGAGGGAGAGAACCTGGATGACTATAAGAGATTATTATCTACAAGAGAGAACCTGGCTGACCTTAAGAGGTTATAATTTACAAAAGAGAGAGAACCTGGATGACCATAATAGATTGCAATGTATAGATGAGAGAGAGGACTTTGCTGATCATAAGAGTTTACACTCTACAGATTAGAGAGAAAGAAATGACCCAGCTGATGATAAAATCTTAGAGTCTCCAGGAGAAAAAGAGGACCATGCTGACCATAAGAGCTTACACTCTACAGGAGAGAGAGACTTAACCAGTGACTGTGGAGATGGAAAATGTCTCTGCAGTACAGACTGTGCTCCATTAGGAACCGCTGATCTGTGATGGTCCAGCTACTGACCACCACAGAACAATATATGACAATCAGTGAGATGTCATAGCTGTAAGGAATTAAGGGGAGTCCCAAAGACTTTGCGTGAAATTGCGAATTTCAGACAATTTGACTCAAACTCGATCCTCCACAGATAAATCTAGTTATCCTTAATGGTGAGACATAGTATACATGTCTGAAATGTCATATAGCGGCACTATTTATAGCTATGATCTATGATTTTTTATATATCAATCCGAAGATGATCGGAAGCCAATGCTGATTCCCTTGACAATACTCCCATCATCTCATTCTATTATCAGATTATACCTTTTCATAAATATAGGAATTGCTCTAATACATAATTATCAGATAATTGCTAGAATTGCGACTCCATAAAGCAAGCATACAGGAGGCTTACAATGAGCTCACACTATAATGGGATAATGGAACCAAAGTAACTTTGCATTGTAGCCTGTGATAAAAGAACCTGATTATAATAAGAAGGGATCATTATAGAATCTGTTTCTTTCCCGACTTTGTTGCAGGATCATAAATCTCTCTTGATGCATAATGTTATATAACAATCCTTGTGAGACACTTCACAGGTCTTAACTTCAAACTAAATAAAGCATAGTCTTTCTCCACGATAATGAATTATTCTGTCAGAAGCCCGGTCCCCGTGTTGGTAGGGTTCACTTTCTCATGTTGTAAGCAAAGAACCATACAATGCATCTATATTTTTTTTGTTCTCGGAGAAGATGTTAAATTATCTGATTTTCCCATTAAGAAGAATAAACATTTATCTCACTTGACCAAAATCCATTACCTTATTAGCTCTTCGTTCTCGTGTTAAAAAGACCAATATATTGATCATACTGATCAATTCCAGAATGCAGACAACATCATTACTGTGATTCCTTAAATAGTGGAAATTTACTTTCATATCTATACTCCTTCCGACTATTCAATTCTTCTCTATTTCCAATTTTAGAAGCAAGTGCAAATATGAAGCATTATCGAACGTATGAGCAATAGCGGCCATCTGCTTGCCTTTCTCCTGCTATAGGCATTTATTGCTTGGCCATTCCATTTTTATTGCCCCTCTAAAAATGTTACTCTCCAAATTCCACTTACTATAATTACCCTACTAGGGGGGCACATTCAAATGTGTCCATTAGTCCATTTTACTGGTATTTGCCTGCGTTGTTTTGAACAATATACACTCTATAAATCCAGCTATTTCACTAATGGTATGCCTACTAACCATGACAGTTGCAACTATAATCAGTATTAGTTGTAATAAATGTATGAATAATTTTATTTTTTATTTCATTTCACTTTTTTAATTTTTTGTTGTTTTATTGCTGATGGTATCACATCCTTCCATATTACTGACTTCCATTCTAATAACCTCTTTGGGTTTCTAGGCTTAAGATGCCTTTACACTGACATATTTACTGTGAAAACATGCGGCCGATCACCCGACGGACGGGCAAAACACTCCTTCATCGAGTGAAATGATCTTTCGTGGAGCGCTAAAGATCATCTTTCTTAATGATACACCAACCTATGTCATCAGGATTTGCAGTGCTGAGTACAACGGCTGCCTATGTGGACTGAACGATCGTCGTCTACCGCAATCTATAAACTGGGCATATAACAACAACCGATCGGTCGTTTAGTGACGCTAATCAGTCTATGTAAATGGACCAACAGGCCACGTTCACACATTCAGTATTTGGTCAGTATTTTACATCAGTTATTTGTAGGCCAAAACCAGGAAAGGAACAAATAGAGGAAAAGTATAATAGAAACACATCACCACTTCTGTATTTATCACCCACTCCTGGTTTTGGCTTACAAATCTACTATATAAAGCTGAATGTGTGTGTGTGTGTGTATGTGTGTGTGAATGTCCGGGATTGGCATCTGCACCGTCGCAGCTACAGCCACAAAATTTTGCACAGTCACACTTCTGGACCCCGAGAGCGTCATAGGCTATATTGTGAGGTGAAATTTTAACCCCGCGCGTTCTAATTCACCAAACAATTTTGCCCCTATCTACATAATGGGAAAAAAAGTGAAAGGAAAAGTGTTGGAGGCGTCGCAGCTACAGAAACAAAATTTTGCACAGTCACACATCTGGACCCTGAGAGCGTCATAGGCTATGTTATGAGGTGAAATTTTAACTCCGCGCTTTCCAATTCACCAAACTATTTTGCCCCTATCTACATAATGGGGAAAAAGTGAAATGAAAAGTGTTGGAAGCGTCGCAGCTACAGCCACAAAATTTTGCACAGTCACACGTCTGGACCCTGAGAGCGTCATAGGCTATGTTGTGAGGTGAAATTTTAACTCCGCGCTTTCCAATTCACCAAACTATTTTTCCCCTATCTACATAATGGGGAAAAGTGAAAGGAAAAGTGTTGGAGGCAAATTGACAGCTGCCAGATGTGAACAAGGGGGACTTAAAGAGTGAGAGCGATGGCGCCAAAGAGTATATACCGTACAGTTCCTAAGGTGGGACCCCGACATGGGATACTCACCACACATGGGGATATGAACACACACACAAAATGTGCCACACACTACCACGTGCTTGAACACATATACCACCCTCAGCACACATTTCACCACACATACACCAACCTCGCCACATAAAAGTCGAAACACAAAAGTCGCCGCTCAAAACTCACCACGCGCAAAACTCGCCACATGCAAAAAATAGGCTCACGCAAAACTCACCACAAGTGCAAAACTCACCTCATGGAAAACTCGCCACACGCAAAACTTGCACATGCGGAAAAATTGAAACATGCACAAAATTTGCAACACATGCAAAAGTTGCCTCACACAAAACTTGCACATACTCAAAAGGCACCAGACATAAAACTCACCACGCGCAAAACTCGCCATGCGCAAAACTTGCTGCACACAACTTGCTACACTAACCTGTCACATGCAACTCGACACACAAAAAGTTGCTACACGCATGTTGCCACACAAAACTCATCTCACAAAAGTCGCTACATGCATGTCGCCACACACAACTCAACACACACAACTTGACAAACGAAACTCGCCCTTAAACACACACAAGTCTGGTATTATCCTTCAAAAATAAAATTCTGATTAATAAGCAGACACACTACAAGAGCAACAAATGTACCATATACGAAATACGGCAGCTGTCAGTCACATAACCTGTCTATTATGTGTATGTGTGAGCTAATATATACTGCCAGGGGGAGGGCTTCCTGTTGGCTAGGGATTTATCAGGCTGCCAATTTATCTTACAAATACTGAGGTAAAAATACTGAGCAAATAACGTGTTAACGAGGTCTAATACAGGAGATCACACAGGTATATACTATATACAGGGGAGATGACACACAGATATATACTATATACAGGAGAGATGACACACAGGTATATACTATATAAAGGAGGAGATGACATACAGGTACATACTATATACAGGAGGAGATGACATACAGGTATATACTATATACAGGAGGAGATGACACACAGGTATATACTATATACAGGAGCAGATTACCTACAGGTATATACTATATACAGGAGGAGATGACATACAGGTATATGCTATATATAGAAGATGACATACAGGTATATACTATATACAGGAGGAGATGACACACAGATATATACTATATACAGGGGAGATGACACACAGGTATATACTATATACAGGAGGAGATGACATACAGGTATATACTATATATAGAAGGAGATTACATACAGGTATATACTATATATAGGAGGAGATGACATACAGGTATCTACTATATATAGGAGGAGATGACATACAGGTATATACTATATATAGGAGGAGATGACATACAGGTATATACTATATACAGGGGAGATGACACACAGCAGGTATATACTATATACAGGGGAGATGACATACAGGTATATACTATATACAGGAGATGACATACAGGTGTATACTATATATAAGGGAGATGACAAACATGTATATACTGAGGTGAAAATGAGAGGTGTGAGGTGAAAATGAAAAGGTGTGAGTGCAAAATGAGAGGAGTGAGAGAAAATAGTGTAGTGATCGGAAAATGACAGATGTGAGGTCGAAATGACAAGTGTTAGGCGGTAATGAGAGGAGTGAGGGAGAAAATGAGAGGTGTGAGGGAGAAAATGAGAGATGTGAGGGGGGAAATTAAAGATGTGATTGGGAAAATGAGAGAAGTGACGTGCTATAACTAACCACAGATATTTACTATGCCCAGGCAACGCCGGGCTCTTCAGCTAGTCTAATATATAAAGCTGAAAGTGTGTGTGTATGTCCGGGATTGGCATCTGCACCGTCGCAGCTACAGCCACAAAATTTTGCACAGTCACACGACTGGACCCCGAGAGCGTCATAGGCTATGTTGTGAGGCGCAATTTTAACCCCGTGCGTTCCAATTCACCAAACAATTTTGCCCCTTTCCACATAATGGGGAAAAACTGAAAGGAAAAGTGTTAGGGGCAAATTGACAGCTGCCAGATGTGAACAAGGGGGACTTAAAGAGTGAGAGCGATGGCGCCAAAGAGTATATACCGTACAGTTGCTAAGGTGGGGCCCCGACATGGGATACACACCACACACGGGGATATGAACACACAAAATGCGCCACACACAACCATGTGCTTGAACACATATACCACCCTCAGCACACATTTGACCACACATACCCCAACCTTGCCACATAAAAGTCAAAACACAAAAGTTGCCGCTCAAAACTCACCACGCGCAAAACTCGCCACATGCAAAACTAGGCTCACGCAAAACTCGCCTCACGTGCAAAACTCACCTCATGGAAAACTTGCCACATGCAAAACTTGCACACGCGGAAAAATTGCCACATGCACAAAAGTTGCAACACATGCAAAAGTTGCCTCACACAAAACTTGCACATACTCAAGACGCACCACACATAAAACTCGCCAAGCGCAAAATTCGCCATGTGCAAAACTTGCTGCACACAACTTGCTACACTAACCTGTCACATGCAATATATACTGCCGGGGGGGGCTTCATGTTGGCTAGGGATTTTTCAGGCTGCCAATTTAGCTTACAAATACTGAGGTAAAAATACTGACTAAATAACATGTGAACGTGGTCTAATGCAGGAGGAGATGACATACAGATATATACTATATACAGGGGAGATGACACACAGATATATACAATATACAGGAGAGATGACACACAGGTATATACTATATACAGGAGGAGATGACCCACAGGTATATACTATATACAGGAGGAGATGACACAGACATATATACTATATACAGGGGAGATGACACACAGGTATATAATATATACAGGAGGAGATGACATACAGGTATATACTATATACAGGAGGAGATGACACACTGGTATATACTATATACAGGGGAGATGACATACAGGTACATACTATATACAGGGGAGATGACACACAGGTATATACTATATACAGGGGAGATGACACACAGGTATATACTATATTCAGGAGGAGATGACAAACACATATATACTATATACAGGGGAGATGACACACAAGTATATATTACATACAGGAGGAGATGACATACTGGTATATACTATATGCAGGGGAGAAGACATACAGGTACATAAAATATACAGGGGAGATTACACACAGGTATATACTATATACAGGGGAGATGGCACACAGGTATATACTATATACGGGGAGATGACACACAGGTATATACTATAAACAGGAGGAGATGACACACAGGTATATACTTTATACAGGGGAGATGACATACAGGTACATACTATATACATATACTGTATATATATATATACATATACTATATATATACTATATATATATATATATATATATATATATAGATGGCACACAGATATATACTATATACAGGAGGAGATGACACACAGGTATATACTATATACAGGGGAGATAGCACACAGGTATATACTATATACAGGGGAGATGACACACATATATACTATATACAGGAGGAGATGACACACAGATATATACTATATACTGGAGCAGATCACACAGGTATATACTATATACTGGAGGAGATTGCACACAGGTATATACTATATACAGGAGGAGATGACATACAGGTACATACTATATACAGGAGGAGATGACACACAGGTATATACTATATACAGGAGCAGATGACACACAGGTATATACTATATAGAGGAGGAGATGACTTACAGGTATATACTATATACAGGAGGTGATGACACATATATATACTTTATAAAGGAGGAGATGACATACAGGTATATACTATATAAAAGAGGAGATGACACATAGGTATATAGAGGAGGAGATGACAAACAGCAGGTATATACTATATACAGGGGAGATTACATACAGATATATACTATATACAGGAGATGACATACAGGTATATATTACATACAGGAGAAGACATACAGATGTATACTATATATAAGGGAGATGACAAACATGTATATACTGAGGGGAAAATGAGAGGTGTTAGGTGAAAATGAGGGGTGTGAGGTGAAAATGAAAAGGTGTGAGTGCAAAATGAGAGGAGTGAGGGAAAATAGTGGAGTGATTGGAAAATGACAGATGTGAGGTCGAAATGACAAGTGTTAGGGGGGAATGAGAGGAGTGAGGGGGAAAATAAGAGGAGTGAGGGGGAAAATGAGAGGTGTAAGGGAGAAAATGAGAGGTGTGAGGGGAAAATGAGAGGCGTGATGGGAAAATAAGAGAAGTGAGGTGCTATAACTAACCACAGACATTTACTATGCCCAGGCAACGCCGGGCTCTTCAGCTAGTACTGATATAAATATTGACCAAATACTAAACATGTTCACTTTGCCTTAGCCTCATTAACTGGTCAGTATTTGTATGCCAAAACTAGGAATGTCTCCAAAAAAAAGAACAGATGTCAATCTTTCAATTATAGTTTTTCTAAGGAAGTTTCATTCCTGGCTTTGGCATTTAAACACTGATGCGAAAATAATGACCAAATACTGACGTGTGAATGAGGTCTTAAAGGGACACTGTCACCTGAATTTGGAGGGAACAATCTTCAGCCATGGAGGCGGGGTTTTGGGGTTTTTGATTCACCCTTTCCTTACCCGCTGGCTGCATGCTGGCTGCAATATTGGATTGAAGTTCATTCTCTGTCCTCCGTAGTACACGCCTGCGCTGTGCAAGATTGCCTTGTGCAGGCATGTACTATGGATGACAGAGAATGAACTTCAATCCAATATTGCAGCCAGCATGCAGCCAGCGGGTAAGGAAAGGGTGAATCAAAAACACAAAAACCCCGCCTCCATGGCTGAAGATTGTTCCCTCCAAATTCAGGTGACAGTGTCCCTTTAAGGGTGGCCAATTCCAGAGATGGCTTCATCTAATCATCCAAAGCAGAAGAAAAGATCCAGCATGCTATAGTTGCATTCAGTCTTGGTAACCTCATGGACTATATTGATAGGACTCCAGATTAATCAATTTTACCTACATAGACACAGTTGAAAAAAAATTATCGGAATAGCAGCCAGATTTTTGTTAGCATGTTTGCTTTTTTCACTCACATACAGTGAAAGATTGTCTAGTCATATTTATTTATACTAATGTGTGCACTAAGTCTCTAAATGCTACTTTTACTGAAGACAAAGACCTCAAAAATGATGAGAAATTAAAAACTACTTTACGCTGAGATTACGCTTCATTTATCTGAATTGCATTTATTGCTGGTTACTGTATGTTATTTGTCTATGCATGATATATCATCCTGATATACAGTGATGTAAAGCTATATTCACTCTGTAAGCAAAGCTTTCATGACTGTATTGCGAATATTAGTATGTCAGTATTGCATTTTTCTCACTGCTTAAATCACAGGCAGATATTTAATGGTGCTCTATGAGAGAAGAAGTTTTTTTTTGTGCTGCGTAATTTTGAGTAGAGACGAGTGCATTTTTCAATATTCGGTTCGGATTACAATCGCCATATTTGCAATATTTGCCGAATATAGCCGACCGTCATTGGAGTCAATGTGAGTAGAGATGAGCAAATAAGTTCGGAAGCGATCGTCAAATATAAATCGTCACAAATAGGGTACCAATATATGGCAAACTCGGATTCGGTGATCGTTTTCCGAACTTATTCGCTTATCTCTAACTTTGACCCATTTGGTGCTTCTTTCAAAATGTTTTTTGAGAGAGACACCACTTATAGACCTTCATTTAAATGGGAAAAAAAACACTCTTGCATCACGTGTTTTGACCTATTTAGGGTGATTTTGTTGTGTTTTGTCAAGACACGGTGGCTCAGTGGTTAGCACTGCATCCTTGCAGCGCTGAGGTCCTAGGTTCAAATCCCACCACGGGCAACATCTGCAATGAGCATGTACTGTATGTCCTTCCCGTGTTTGCGTGGGTTTCCTCCAGGTTCTCTGGTTTCCTCCCACACTCCAAAGACATACTGATAGGGAACGTAGATTGTGAGCCCCATCGGGGACAGTACCGATAAGGTACGTAAAGAGCTGCGGAATAAATGGCGCTGTATAAGTGAGTAAAATAAATAAGACGCTAAAAATCAATGTGTGAAGGAAGTTGTATAGTTTGATTATAGAGTTTAGAGGAGCTTGTTACTCTAGAGAAAACCAAAGGCGAGAGTCCAAACAGCAGCTTCTAAAATTAAAGCAAGCAGCAGATCCGTAGGGCATTCTCATACAGTAACACACAGCACCTCTGTCTGTGGGTATTAGCAGAAGATGCAAATGAAGATGTAAAAAGAAATCATCTCATCAATCACCAACCTCACAGGGACACCAAGCAAGGCAAAAGGATTAGCACTTCAGTGTGCACAGGTCTCTTTCCGATCACCACTCCAGTTTAATTAAACATCACCTCAAGTGCCTATTACCAATGAAAGGCTCAGAACTGAAGGCTAGCTTTCCCTAATCTACACACTGGAGTTAATTAGAAAAAAAAGCATGGGAAAAATATTCATTAAGCACTAGTAATATTCCCTGTACAGAAATTATCCATACATGTATTATTAAGATTTGCTATTCTTTGGACTTAAAATAACATGTTAAATAGCCATCATTATATTTGGGCTTCTCACTTTGAACCGTGACTTGTCAGGATGCCCTAAGAAAGGGCCAGGGCAGGTACAAGAGTAGCACTGCAGTACTAATGATGCATTAAGAAAACCTTTGTGGAGACCTGATCTTGTAACCCAGACTGCTGAAAGAAGGCAAACTTTAATGGTTGATATTAAGAAGGAAGTTTTCAATTAATTCAGGCGTAGGTCCAAGAAATATCACCTATTCAGGGGCGAATTATTCACTTACATACACATGAAAGATGTAAGTCAGGACTGGATAAAAAATAAAGTGATTTAGCAGCGTATGGACCTGGATTTCTACAATATTAGGCACATCTTATAGTTTTCTAAGTAAAAAAAAATTGGAAAAGAAAAATTTGGTTTGGAAGAAATGTCCTACGTCTAAGCTATTTATTAACTGGCTTTCTAGGAATACAAGCTGTTGACCCACTGAAAATGGGTTTGAGTGCAAATGAGTTGATGATCGATTTGAGTAGAACATTTCACAGGACCCATATCAGTAGTCTGTGACCAGAGCATTGCAAACGTCCTACTACCTTCGGGATCCCCAACGCCTCTTCTGATTAGTAGGCCCCTTGATATGATTATGATGTGATACAGAGGCATACTAATTAGAAGAAGCCCTGAAGATTATAAAGGTAGTACGGTGGCTCAGAGGTTAGCACTGCAGCCTTGGAGCGCTATGATCCTAAGTTCAAATCCCACCAAGGACAATATCTGCTAGGAGTTTGCATGTTCACCAATTGCTTGAGTGTGTTTCCGCCGGGTTCTCTGGCTTCCTCCACCACTCCAAAGACACTGATAAGGAATCTAGATTGTGAGCCCCAATGAGGACACTAGCTACTAAGTTGCTAGTGCTCTAGCCTGGCCGCCACTGACTAATAGTCCTTCCTTTCATCCCTAGTTGATGCATCTCCTTAAAAAAGAGCAATGGAGTGCCACTTTTTATACTGATCATTTCTGGTCCTGGGGGTCAGACACAGACCCCTACTAATTCCCTACAAATAGGTTCTCAATCTGTATTCCTGGAAAATCCCCATCAATACATTTTCAACATCTATCAATTAGTATATAATGAATAATATTTCGTAAAACATAATTGGCAATGAAGTGCTTTTTTAATGTTGCCTTTCAAATGAATTGTAAAGTTTAAGCTCCACTTTAATATCAAGTAAGAACATTTATATTTATCTTGATTCTAAAGTGAGATTAATTATATTTATTAAAATTCACTGGAGCACCATAGCTCTCTCCTGCATAGTTGGGTATTCCTGTTCCTCAAGTTGTGCCATTGTATATCACTACTAATTCCAATATATGTCAAGTATCATAGGCACTTTCATTTATTATGTGCCTTACACGCAAAAGCCATAGTCCTTCCCAGCATGTATTATATTAGAAGTAGTTAAATAATGGTGCAGAGAGTATAGTACTTGCTAATTACCGAGCCATTAAACTGCATATCAGCCATGATCCCTGGTGAAATGTTAATGATGGACAAATTTACAGTTCCTGACTGTGTGCTGTTGGGTTAACTGGACAGACCCTTGCATGAGAACTAAAATCTGCATCATTATTAGTGTTCATTCCTTTATACAACCATGGTTGATAGGATTGGATCACTCTAACTACAAAAAAGGAAATGAACAGCTAAATTCCCAAAGGTCTCACAAACATACTCAGGTCCACAAAAACAGCTTATTTTGTACATCATTATTTCAATATTACTGCCAACATTGTTCCTTTACTTACTGAAAATATTGAAGAATATTGTTTTTTGTGACATCCTAATCATGGGGTTATTTAGTAAATACAATTTAGTGAACTCATAAGTGATCTTTTATTTGAGCATTAGGCTTAAAATATCTATTTTTATCCCATCTCTTTGAGTGGATACCTACAATCAACAGTCATATACCAGTACTTCTTCTAGTGCGTAAACCTTGTGAGACTTTGGACCTGTCACCACTCCTGACATTTCTGCTTTAGCCTATACTTGTGTTTACTATGATTTTTTTCTTTCTATCAGGTCTTTATTGTTCTGGGTCTCTATTGTTCCTCCTAGAAATGTATGAGTACATTAACAACAGGGTGTTATTAATTGGACAGGCTCCATATATTTGCCTATTTGTCCAACCAGGGTTGACTATGTAGGGAAAGTAGGGACACTCCTATTTGAGAAGGTGAGTGGTGACACCCAATTGTCTAATTTTTCAGAATTTCTTAGGAGGAAAAAGAGGGGAATAGAACAATGAAACTTCTGAGAAGATATTTTATGTCCTGAAGAATTTACGTATTTACACATCAAATGTGTTAGGAGAAATGACCGGTCTTCTATAATTAAGAAAAGATTTTAACTACATGCTGGTTCAGGTTATAGCCTGAAGTAAAGAAAATGTTCTTTACGAGCACTTAATACAGTTAGAATGAAATCTTATAATTTAGTTCCGGGTACAAGATTTATCTAAATAATATATTCTGCTAAGACTGAGTAAATGTATCATTTACTGGAACTAAAGTCAAGTTATTCAACAAATCTCTAATTTACAATTGGATCAGGAACAAGTACAGTGCTAAGTATTAGGTCAACTCATCATCGGGTCACTGTATCTAGGTAGGTATAATATTCGCTGATGCTGAGACTCTTCAGTAATGGCCTTATCTATTATCTTTCACCAATAAAACTAATTTTCTGTTAAAAACAGTAGTTCTTACAAAGGGCGTGTATAATATAAGAGCAGCCTGACCCACTATTACAGGGCCAAAGAAAAGGAGAATGCCAACTTGGACCAGCCTCCTTGGACAATGTAAACATACTCATTTCCAGATACTGCAATATTATAGTCACAAGAGATAGAAGAACCAACTTATGGGCAAACAATGAATGTCTTTGCTCCTTAACCCTCCGTCACATACAACTGATCTGACAGGCGCTTCTCTTTTACTTTCATTTCTCCTTCCTCACCAGATTGTGAGGAAACCCCCTCCCTCCAGGTAGTCTCCTGTCTCTTGAAGGTCTGTGAAACCTGATATCACAGTTGGATTTCAGAGCTTCAGGGGAGAGGATATAGCTGCACAGATCTCTCAGGCTCATTGTATGTGAATACGTCACATTCAGTAAGGTTGGTATTTTATGTTTTTATTCATCACAATAGTTTATTTAGCTTGTTTTATGAATGTATAGCACAAAATGTGAGGATATTTCATAGAAATAAGGGAGATTTTATAAAAGAAAGTGTGCTGCTCAGGCATATACAGTAGTTCCCTAACATATTCCTTCTCTTGCTTCAGATTATCTGCTGAAATGGAGAGGAAAATGTACAATTTATCCAAACAACTTGATGTTGAGGAAGTAACAAACATGCTGTTAGATGATAGAGACCTCACACTCGCCTTCAAGTTCAGCTCAAAAGGTTCCGCCCAGAAGATGATGGTGAAAAGTCACCATCTGCACCACCTCACAAAAGAAGGAGATGCACCACCTGCCAAACGGAAAGCGGAACCAGAAGGCTTTCAAATTATGAATGTCTCAAATGTCATAAAGCAATTTGCCTGACACATGCAAAAATGGTGTGTAATTCTTGCTATTTGCTCTGCAAGTGTGACTTTTCTGGGGAAACCTCAGCATCTACTTCTGATTGAATATGTTTTTAATAGTACTTAACCCCTTCATGACCGGGGGATTTTTCGTTTTTCCGTGTTCGTTTTTCGCTCCCCTCCTTCCCAGAGCCATAACTTTTTTATTTTTCTGTCAATTTGGCCATGTGAGGGCTTATTTTTTGCGGGACGAGTTGTACTTTTGAACGACATCATTGGTTTTAGCATGTCGTGTACTAGAAAACGGGAAAAAAATTCCAAGTGCGGTGAAATTGCAAAAAAAGTGCAATCCCACATTGTTTTTTTGTTTGGCTTTTTTGCTAGGTTCACTATATGCTAAAACTGACCTGCCATTATGATTCTCCAGGTCATTACGAGTTCATAGACACTAAACAAGACTAGGTTATTTTTCATCTAAGTGGTGAAAAAAAATTCCAAACTTTGCTAGGAAAAAAAAAAAATTGCGCCATTTTCCGATACTCGTAGCGTCTCCATTTTTCATCATCTGGGGTCGGTTGAGGGCTTATTTTTTGCGTGCCGAGATGACGTTTTTAATGATAGCATTTCGGTGCAGATACGTTCTTTTGATCGCCCGTTATTGCATTTTAATGCAATGTCGCGGCGACCAAAAAAAGTAATTCTGGCGTTTCGAATTTTTTTCCCGCTACGCTGTTTAGCGATCAGGTTAATACTTTTTTTTAATTGATAGATCGGGCGATTCTGAGCGCGGCGATACCAAATATGCGTAGATTTGATATTTTTTTTATTGATTTATTTTGATTGGGGCGAAAGGGGGGTGATTTAAACTTTTACATTTTTTTTATTTTTTTCACATATTTTTTAAAAAATTTTTTTAACTTTTGCCATGCTTCAATAGCCTCCATGAGAGGCTAGAAGCAGGCATAGCACGATCGGCTCTGCTACATAGCAGCGATCTGCTGATCGCTGCTATGTAGCAGAATTGCAGGTGTGCTGTGAGCGCCGACCACAGGGTGGCGCTCACAGCGACGGGCAATCAGTAACCATAGAGGTCTCAAGGACCTCTATGGTTACCATTCACAAGCATCGCCGACGTCATTTCCGGCCGCCCGGCCGGAAGCGGTAGTTAAATGCCGCTGTCTGGGTTTGACAGCGGCATTTAACTAGTTAATAGGTGCGGGCAGATCGCGATTCTGCCCGCGCCTATTACGGGCACATGTCAGCTGTTCAAAACAGCTGACATGTCCCGGCTTTGGTGCGGGCTCACCGCGGAGCCCTGCATCAAAGCAGGGGAGCCGGCATCGGACGGTATGGTACGTCCGATGCCGGTAAGGGGTTAAGGTACCTTAAAATTAAGTTTGTGTTCAAAAATTTTCTTTGTACATTTTTTTGAGAGAGTCGAACTGGGGACTATTTGGCGGGAGTTTTGAAAAGTTTGTATTTCATAGTTATTAGTTTTAAGTTAAGTAAATGTTTTTTTTTTGCAACTGATTATGTGTAGTTTCTTTTATTACATCCCTATGAAGGTCACTGATCACTTTTAGAGCACTGAAATTGCAAACATTAGATATTATAGGTATTTTTCCAGCAGGCGCCTGACAGGCACATTGTATGTGAACTCGTTAGTCCGAATATTGTATGTGACGGAGGGTTAAAGGGGTGAGAATTCAAGCAACCAAAATTGTAGTATTTGTATAGTAATATGATAGTGTAAGCATGAAACAATTTTTACAAATTAAGTTGACTGTGAAACTTTGATCATGGACCTGTCTTACCCACAGAGAGACAATCCAGTGCATCACATTTTAACTTCTCTTTGGAACCTTTTGAATTACAGTGTACTAGGCACCCTTCAGATGTCTTCTGGTACTCAACTATTGGGTCCCTACCTAGAGATCATTAAAAACAATAATTGTTAAGCTGAAAAATGATGTGTTTCTTTTTCCCTTTGAGGACTTTTTCAGGAGGGACACATTATTTTTCTCTGAAGCCATGGCATGAGATCAACAGAAGCAGGACTAATTTCTCATAGACCTCTCAGTGGTTCTTTAAAATCCATATTTAATCTAAGCAAAATTTAATTTAAAAGACCCATGCTATCATGGTAGGTTCCTTTAAAAGGAATCTGTCACCAGGTTTTTGCTACTCCATCTGAGCGCAGTATGATGCATGGGCACCGATCTTTCATTTCTTATTTTATTAGTTGCTCAGGTTTTGATAAAATCACGGTTTTATCTGCTGTAAATCTAGCAGTTCTCTGAATGCTGAGCTCTGTATTGCCCCGCCCATATCACGGATTGGCAGCTTTCTGTATACACTGGGCGTAGGCAAAAAGCTGCCAATCAGTGCTGGGGGCGGGGTTGAACTACATGGCAGCAGTTTTACTAATCCTCTAGTGATAATCTCCTGCTGATGAAATTGAGATGTTATCAAAACTACAGCAAGCAGTCCGGTAAGTGATAAATCTCTGGAATCAGGGTCCTTGGGTCTACATTATGTTGATCTCAGATTAGGATTCGAAAACCTGGTGACAGATTCCCTTTATGAAACATAATCACAGTACAATTAGATTTATAAAATTGAGAGTGGTCAACAAAAATGGTCCATAGCATGGAGAGTTATTGATCACCACAATAGATGTAAACCAATACGTTGGGCAGTTTTATCGCAACACTCACCAGACTGGAACTTTTATACGAGCAGCTTCAATAAACATTAGGCCACTTTTATACGTTTTCTACCTTACAAACAAGATATATTTGTACAGCAATTTCACACATATAATCTTTATATTTGTAGAACCTAAAGCTCTAATATATGGACCATCTGCTGCAGTAGGCTTCATCAAAGGCCTACCCCTGGGTATGAATAAACCCTAATACCAGTGAATGAGATGTAATATATTTAACTCTGAAGTGTTAAAGTCGTAAGATTAAGTACTTATATTCATGTATGGGAAAATCAACAACCTATATTTTCCTTGCAGGAAGAGACAACCTTATTTTGCCTAAATCCATCATGAAAAGAACAACAGAGAACTGCAAAAAGAATCAAACTTGTTATTTAGTCAAGGACTTGGCACAGCTATTGATCCAAGAGTTGGGATCAATGTCAAGAGTATGCATGCGATTTTCCATCTGTTGCTGTGCCAAATCCTTCACAGAACAAGGGACTCTAGACCAAGTTTCAATCACATCCTTTCTGTCAGGTTCATTACCGAGCTTTCTTTATGTGTGTAAACCACTATGAGAATTCCTAACAAAGTAAGAAGGTTCTTACTTCTCCCGGAGAGACAGATGTGCAAAACGAGATCTGCAAGGAGCATGATAACCATGACAGGCATTGCCTGACAATATATGGAGAATCTCGAGGAGGCTGCATTGTTGGGAATATAAACAGGTTGCTGAAAGCACGTCAATCATTAATTATAACTTCTACATACTGGTTCCTGTATATTAAATGGATCTATGGGAACAATAGATACTTCAGAGCACACGTCAAACAGCTGGACAAGGTCATTGTGTTCTCATCTAATGTACTCTACAATATAGATCCCGTAACAGGCATGGCATTTTGGAGATGGCATACCAACGGTAATATACAGATTGCACTTGACGTTTTCTTTATGACTTGGGTATTATGTAGATTTAGTTTAATTCTTATAAAAATGCTTAGGGGGTAAAAACACATCAAGAGCCCATGTCTGCTAAAATGGAATCGAAGTCTGAAAAATAATGGAAGCCAATGACAACTTTGTCCAATTATTATTTGGACGACATTTTCCCGTTTTCTTGTTTTGATAAAAACTGCCATAAAATGTAACCCGAAAGATCAAAAAGGATGTAATCTATTAAAAAGGGACTATCCATGGTAAAAAAACTAATTTTCATATCAGGACGTTATTAGAGGTTGTCCATTGTTGATAATCGTTTTTTTCCAGAGTGAAGAGCAATTGCAAAGAGCGTCTTTGTCTCCAAGCTCGGTACTTTTCGGCATTACACAGATCGCCTACTGTTTCGAAGGAGTCATATGTATTTCTAAAGCGAGAGAGATTATTGTGAATGAACCAATCACCCAATGAATGGGCAATGGGTAAAGTGATCTTTTCGGCAACGTGAAAAAATCATCGATCTTGGAGGTGCGCCGTCTTGTGAATACTGGTCTTGCACTGCAAAGAACAATGGCAGACCATTCTCTTTAAGTGACCTAGTACTGGTCCATTAAATGACATAGAATTATCTATAGGGACTGGAAGGCATCACTGAAAATAAAGGGGAGATTTATCATGATGGGAAATTTTAAAGTCAGGTTGCTTCTGCCTGTTTTGCTTCTATTTGCCCCAAATGTATAAGTATTGCACGAATCTTATTACATTTTGGTGCTTATGTAATTAGAACCCTTCAGTTAGAGATGCTTCTTCTATTTTCATGCCAAATCCTAATGGAGTGAGAACTACGACATGTCTGAAGCTTTTTACATTCAAAACACATACATTTGATTTAGACCTATTTTCTAACCATTCCCATTTCGCAGTGTCAAGAGCAGTATAAAATCACAAAAAAGTATTTTTTTTATTCTGTATTTTTTAGACAAAATGGGAAAAAGTCTCATTTTTTACTACAGAATACTGGCACAAACATTTTAAAGTACAACTGTAGTGTTTTTTCTTTTTGCCGTACTGGAGTGGTGCTACTAATCTAAGTCCCCTACATCTAATCTTATACTTGCAGCCACTGCCTCCTTCTATTCTCAGCGTCACTCTCTTCTGCAGGTTGCAACCTGCTGGATCACTCCAGTGTTTGCTGGGCAATACAGAAGTCACAACTCAATGTAAGTCAATGAGAGCCGGAACAAGGCCAGAAGGCGGCACTGATAGGCAAGAATTGAGAGCGTGTGACCCTTACTTCTGACTGCCGGTCAGGTCCAGGAGATTTCATTAATACCACCATTCCAGTGCTGAAATAAAAAAAAAACTGCTGGAGTGGTGCTTTAAGAAATTCCCCCCCAAATGTATCCCGTTGTAGCTAGTTATTATGTAATCCTTCATACTCTAATATACATAAATCAGTTCGTGCCGGATGCAAGCCAATTTCAAATGCAAGATAATCCTAGTGTTTTTGATGTATACGTGAATACAGGCTTGGACTGGACAACAGGAGAGCAGGAGGATCCCCCGGTGGGCCCTAATGAAAGAGTAGATTCTCCACTCTCCTACAATAGCAGTAGTTGGAGCAACATACTCGATTTTCAGTGTACAGAAAAAACAATATCTAATCATTCACTAAACAAACAGCTCAGTTTAATGTTATGCAGATAATAATAATTCTGTAGAAATGTGATAGAACCTATGGATGTTTGTTGGAATGGAGTTTGATGGGTTAGCAATAGTGTTGAGCATTCCGATACCGCAAGTATCGGGTATCGGCCGATACTTGCGGTATCGGAATTCCGATACCGAGATCCGATACTTTTGTGGTATCGGGTATCGGTATCGGATACATAGGGATCTGTAAAATAAAGAATAAAAATAAAAAATATTGATATATTTACCTCTCCGGCGGCCCCTGGACTCAGCGCGGGTAACCGGCAGGCTTCGTTGTTCAAAATCAGCGCTTTTAGGACCTGAGAATCACGTCCCGGCTTCTGATTGGTCGCGGGCCGCCCATGTGACCGCCACGCGACCAATCACAAGCCGCGACGTCACCGCAAGCTATTGACGCGCTCATTTTTAAAAATGAGCGCGTTAATGGCTTTGAAAGACATAGCGGCTTGTGATTGGTCGCGTGGCCGCGACCAATCACAAGCCGCGACGTCACCGCAAGCTATTGACGCGCTCATTTTTAAAAATGAGCGCGTTAATGGCTTTGAAAGACATAGCGGCTTGTGATTGGTCGCGTGGCCGCGACCAATCACAAGCCGCGACGTCACCGCAAGCTATTGACGCGCTCATTTTTAAAAATGAGCGCGTTAATGGCTTTGAAAGACATAGCGGCTTGTGATTGGTCGCGTGGCCGCGACCAATCACAAGCCGCGACGTCACCGCAAGCTATTGACGCGCTCATTTTTAAAAATGAGCACGTTAATGGCTTTGAAAGACATAGCGGCTTGTGATTGGTCGCGTGGCCGCGACCAATCACAAGCCGCGACGTCACCGCAAGCTATTGACGTGCTCATTTTTAAAAATGAGCGCGTTAATGGCTTTGAAAGACATAGCGGCTTGTGATTGGTCGCGTGGCCGCGACCAATCACAAGCCGCGACGTCACCGCAAGCTATTGACGCGCTCATTTTTAAAATCACAATCACAATCACAAGCCGCTATGTCTTTCAAAGCCATTAACGCGCTCATTTTTAAAAATGAGCGCGTCAATAGCTTGCGGTGACGTCGCGGCTTGTGATTGGTCGCGGCCACGCGACCAATCACAAGCCGCTATGTCTTTCAAAGCCATTAACGCGCTCATTTTTAAAAATGAGCGCGTCAATAGCTTGCGGTGACGTCGCGGCTTGTGATTGGTCGCGTGGCGGTCACATGGGCGGCCCGCGACCAATCAGAAGCCGGGACGTGATTCTCAGGTCCTAAAAGCGCTGATTTTGAACAACGAAGCCTGCCGGTTACCCGCGCTGAGTTCAGGGGCCGCCGGAGAGGTAAATATATCAATATTTTTTATTTTTATTCTTTATTTTACACCTCCCTATGGATCCCAGGGCCTGAAGGAGAGTTTCCTCTCCTTCAGACCCTGGGAACCATGAGAATACCTTCCGATACTTGATGTCCCATTGACTTGTATTGGTATCGGATATCGGTATCGGCGATATCCGATATTTTTCGGGTATCGGCCGATACTATCCGATACCGATACTTTCAAGTATCGGACGGTATCGCTCAACACTAGTTAGCAATGCATAGGGGACTCTTCACTCCCATCCCTCACGTAAGTAGCTCAGGTTCAGTGGATGTTGGCTGAATTAAAAACAGAAATGGTTTAAAACACATTAACAGGCAGACATTATCCTGCATTTCTCGCTCTTCAGACCTTGGGGATTTTCATATAAACTTTAACAACTTGAATGCTTTGAATTGAGAAAATCATGTGTAGTTTCCCTATTATGTAAATGCATTATTATGAGCTGTGTGGCACAGAAAATTCTCTACCTAAAGAGCACTCGGCATGGGATTTTCTCATGTGAAATTAAACTTTAACTCTCGTTTTTCTCCCTTTTGGCAAACAGGGAATATAATGATCTGGACACTTACTGTGTATCACTAATTGTATCTCTTTTTTTAAGATGTGATATTAATACTCGTCGCTTATATGGGGAACAAAGTATAAAATGAAACCCTATTTATATATGGAATATATCATGTGATAAGAATATTTCATATAATTATCAGATTTTTATTACAAAATGAGATAATATTTTTATTATCTACTATATAATTGTCTAAGGGTCACTTCCATCTGTCTGTCTGTCCCAGATATTCATTGGTCACGGCCTCTGTCTGTCATGGAAATGCAAGTCGCTGATTGGTCTCGCCAGCTGCCTGTCATGGCTGCCACGACCAATCAGCGACGGCCACAGTCTGATTAGTCCCTCCCTACTCCCCTGCAGTCAATGCCTGGCGCCCGCTCCATACTCCCCACAGTCACTGCCCGCTCCATACTCCTCTCCAGTCACCGCTCACACAGGGTTAATGCCAGCGGTAATGGACCATGTTATGCCGCGGGTAACTCACTCCGTTACCGCCGCTATTAACCCTGTGTGACCAAGTTTTTACTAATGATGCTGCCTATGCAGCATCAATATTAAACAGATCTAATGTTAAAAAAAAACAAAAAACCTGCTATTCTCACCTTCCACAGTCCGACGATGTGCTCGCGCCTGCCGCCAGCTTCCGGTTCCCAGAGATGCATTGCAAAATTACCCAGAAGACTTAGCGGTCTCACAAGACCGCTAAGTGATCTGGGCAATTTTGCAATGCATCCTGGGAATGAAAGATGGCGGCAGCTGCACACGCATCGCCAGAGGTTCGCTGGATCTACGCTGGATCCCACCAGCGGGTGAGTATATAACTATTTTTTATTTAATCTTTTTTTAACAGGGATATTGTGCCCACACTGCTAAATACTACGTGGTCTGTGTTAGATACCGCGTGTCTGCTATATACTACCTGGCCAGTGTTAGATACTATGTGGGCTGTGTTAGATACCGCGTGTCTGCTATATACTACCTGGCCAGTGTTAGATACTACTGTATGTGGGCTGTGTTCTATACTGCGTGGGCTGCGTTGTATACTACATGGCTGCTATATACTACGTGGGCAGTGTTATAAACTACGTGGCTGCTATATACTGCGTGGCTGCTATATAGTTTGTGGGCTGTGCTATATACTACGTGGTCTGTGTTATTTACTGCGTGGCCTATTTTAACACATCAGGTATTCTACAATATGTATGTATATAGCAGCCACATGGTATATACAACAGGCCACGTAGTAATCCTATATACTACGTGGCCTGTGCTATATACTACGTGACTGCTATATACATACATATATATTCTAGAATACCCGATGCGTTAGAATCGGGCCACCATCTAGTAAAATAATAAATATATATTTTTTAATGTGACCTATATAGCTGTAAATTATTATTATTATCATTATTATTATTATTATTATTATTATTACAGTATTATTATTTATTATAGTGCAATTTATTCCATGGCACTTAACATGTGATTCGGAAATATCTGGGGTTTTTTCACTGGAGCACAGATGACTGTTTTTTTCGGCATTCCACTTTGGTATTTTCTGTGTAGATTGGGGAAGTAACATCCTTATCATTAGGGATGGGATGTTTGACGACAGATGATAACTCTATTGTATTGACACAGGTAGCAAAACTATCCAATATACACAGTTCAGACTCTTCTATTCTCTCTGGAAGTTGACGCTGAACTTTATCTGCTCCTAGAGACAGCATTAACCTATTGGCCCTATTCTGACCACCATTATTTGCAGCTGCCATAAAGCATGCATAGACGTCGAACATGTTTCCCCCAAAAACTTAATGAAAATAAAAAATAGTTATAATATATATATAAAACGAACACATTATTTAGAAAGAATGTCTCAATAGCTGTTACTACAATTTCTGATTTTTATCAACAACAGTATTAGATTTATAACTTTATCACAGCTGAAGAGAGTTCTTCACAAGTTGCTCAGGAATAATGTATCGGCACTTTTTTATCCTCATTTCCATAACTGTGTAAGATGCCAGGAAATGTGTATATGTTTTGATGATACATTGTGTGGCACAGAAACTTCGGTTGGCAAGGATGTAAGTTTGATGTTCGTATGGGAGATGAGTACAAGAAATAATTGTTATTTATATTAACTTTGGTACGTCATGAAGGATGACTCATGCAGTATCTTCAGCATTTAGTTTTCACAGTAAAGCAAACTTGGGAAGATTTGCCAAATCACGAGTAATGTTAACAAAAGCAAAGTAGAGGGGGCATAAAACATGAGAATCTCGTTAATTTAGAAGCTCGTTAGTAAAAAAAAATCCATGTATTGTATCACATGTGTATCGACCCCGGTATCCTGATTTTCCTTTACCCATGACAATTACACTATCCTGGGGTCAAAGATTTGGGGACATTTTGATTGTTGTATTTGCCAATTTAGAGCAATATCAATGGAAGCTAAGGTTTCTGTGGATTAAAGGGAGCCCATCATCTGATTTAAGCTGCCCTAACCACAGGCTGTAGGAATCAGACTTTGGGTGCATCTGTTAGGGTTGGCGGATTGCTCTAAATTAAAATAAACTATAAAGTGCAATTGCAACCCGGGGTCCACTGTGCAGAGATGGAAAACTGCTGCTAGTGTAAATAAAGATGGATCGAAAACTAGAGAACGTTCCTCCTTAAACAGACTGTGTTAACTCCACACAGTGTGAATGGAACACAGAAAACCAAACCCAGGTACTACTCAGAGTTGCACAGGGAGAGGAGTGCCTACTCAGCTAACCACCGAGGGGTACAGGGAAGGTAAGTACCAGCTCAGCTAACCACCGAGAGGTACAGGAACAGTAAGTACCAGCTCAGGTAACCACCGAGGGGTACAGGGAATGTAAGTACCAGCTCAGCTAACCACCGAGGGGTACAGGGAAGGTAAGTACCAGCTCAGCTAACCATTGAGGGGTACAGGGAAGATAAGTACCAGCTCTGCTAACCACCAAGGGGTACGCGGAAGGTAAGTACCAGCTCAGCTAACCACTAAGGGGTACAGAGAAGGTAAGTACCAGCTCAGCTAACCATTGAGGGGCACAGGGAAGGTAAGTACCAGCTCAGCTAACCACCAAGGGGTACGCGGAAGGTAAGTACCAGCTCAGCTAACCACTAAGGGGTACAGAGAAGGTAAGTACCAGCTCAGCTAACCATTGAGGGGTACAGGGAAGGTAAGTACCAGTTCAGCTAACCACCAAGTGGTACAGGGAAGGTAAGTACCCACTCAGCTAACCACTGCAAAAGAACACGTGGGTAGAACTTTCTCTGTGGTGCAATACCCTGTTAACCCCACAGGGAAGAATAGCATATACACGGGATGGAACAGATAGCTAAAACTCACAGTCAGCAAGAATACTCAGCAAACCTCCTCTCTGGAGGAGCCGGAATTCTAACGGCTTGATGCCAGCCCTGAACTCACACAGACAATCTCCTCTCCGGAGGTGCCGGAATTCTAATGGTACAGGGCCAGCCCTGAACACTTGCTGACACAGATCACTGATGTCCCACTGGTAGCTGATATGGTGCAAAATACACAAAAAGCACAGACAGCAGTAGCGTATCCACCCACAAACACACCAAACACAAGTGACACTGGCACTTGTGCTTCGCTGAAAGCCCTGTATGCGCCAGGTTCCACCCCAAACACTCACATCCAGTCGGACGGGGCATTGCCCATGGGCCAATCCGGAGCTGCCACATCACCAGAGCAGAAAGCATCCGTGCACCAATGACAAAGTGCCACACCACAGACATGCTCAGTAAGGTGATTTCTTGACTTATACGCCAAAGAGTGGGGCTGCCTCTGTATACCTCTGGTTACCACAGATTATAGCTGGAGAGCCAGCAGTAACCACACGTATAGCAGGAGCCTCAGCAAGATGCTGGGAACAACATCTGCGCTAAGCAGCAGACCCAGTGGCCGGACCTGAATGGGAGATCCGAGCACCAAACAGTGCCTGCGACACATCCCACATGGCAGGGAAGTGCTGACTTCTAACAAAATCATTGTATTATCTTTTAAAGGGAATCTGTCAGCAGGGTTTTGCTGTGCAATTGGAGGACAGCGTGAAACCTAGGTCAAAAGACAGAGACATTTGTACAAATATGGCCTTCTTGGAAGAGCTATCATCATAATATAGAACTATTTGACCATGATGATCAATGGTTTGGAGCTAAAAAAGGGCACAGAGTTTCAGGAAAAGAATATCTTGCCAACCATTCAACATCTGAGTCCTGCATCCCTGCATGGGCAGAATAAGGTGACCATATTAACTAACAGAGGAAAGGAGAGAATGCTTCTGTTCAGAATCTGTCCTCAGCAGCACGGATTAGCAGCAGTACCAATGGGTCATTTGGAAGCAAATATGATGAAAAGGGATATTTTTTTTTATCCAGAAACACTTTACTTTAAAAAGCTACTGAGGGCATTTAAGGACTTTGTGCATGGCAATAATTCATAAGATAGCCTCTATAAGTGCGTGAAGCTTTTCCTTACACTTAATGCAAGTTAATGATGACGGTTAAGTAAACAAAATATCCTACAGCTTCAATCCTGCAAATGTGAATGTACTATTTTCTAAATGCACATAGTCTGATAACTTTGTGAATGCATGTACCATCCATGCATAAAGAAGCTATCTGAACAAGAAATGGTTTTAGAAAGGCATTAAAGACCAACCATCAAACCACTAACAGGATTTCTAATTAATTTTTTATGAAACATCTTACGGCAGCTTCAGACTTAAGCATATCTTTTTATTGCGATAGGTAATTTTTGACTAACGACGGCTTTATGCATTTTCATAGCACAGTATAACGTCTACACAATGGTAAAGTGAAAAAAATAAGTAGAGCTGAAAAAGCCCTATGAATCAGGGCTGAAACATTGCACTCATGGTTAAGCATAGAAACCGTCTCTTTTTCAATTTTATACCTTGCAGTGATGTGTATTTTTTATTCTTTCTGTGCAGTGCCTTGTACTTACTGTGTGGGTATAACATTAACCCCTTTCCCACCTTAGACGTAAGGTTTGCTCCGGGCTCCGGCTGTGAGCCTGCAACTTTTCTGGCACATGTCAGCTGATTTGAGTAGCTGACATGTGCCCCTAACAGCCACGGGTGGAATCACCATTCACCCACAGCTGTTAACATGTTAAATGCCGCTATCATTCTCTGACAGCAACATTTAACTTGCTCGCGTCAGAAGCACGTCCCTACTCCCACCCATGGGTTGCCAATGACTTGGCAGTGGACCCATGAGGTTGTCATTGCCGGATAGCTATGCGCGCCACTCAGCGGTCGGTTCTCATAGCAAGTGAGCATTTTAGCTACGTAGAGCAGCTCTGCTACGTGTCGCACAAGCAATCAGAAGATCGCAGATCCTAGTCTGCCATGTAGATTAGAGAAGCAAGTAAAAATAAAAAAAATTTTTTTGAAATATTTAAAAAATAAAAGATTAAATCACCCCCCCATTCACCCCACTCAAAATAAAACAATAAAGAAAAAAATACATATATTTGGTATTGCCGAGTTCAGAACCGCCCGATCTATTAATATAAAAAATAACTAATCTGATCGCTAAACGATGTAAGGAGAAAAAATTTCAAAACGCCAGAATTATTTTGTCGCTGCAGCATTACATTAAAATGCAATAACGGGCGATCAAAAGATCGTATCTGCACCAAAATGGTATCAACAAAAACGTCAGTTTAGCACACAAAAAATAAGCCCCTGATCATGAAAAATGGAAATGCTATTGGTCTTGGAAAATGCTGACATTTTTGTTTTAAAGAAACTTTGGATTTTTTTACCACTTAAATAAAAAACCTTATACATGTTGGGCGTCTATGACCTCGCAATGACCTGGGAATCATAATGGCAGGACAGGTTTTCGCGTTTAGTGAACATGGTAAAATAGCAAATCAAAAAACTATTGTGGAATTGAATTTTATTCCCGTTTTCCGGTACACTGTATGGCAAAACCAATTGTGCTGTTCAAGAGTGTAACTCGTTCCCCCAAAAAACAAGCCCTCACATGGCCATATTGATGGAAAAATAGAAAAGTTATGGCTCTGGGAAGGAGGGGAACAAAAAATGGAAACTCAAAAATGAAAAAACCCAAGGTGGTGAAGGGGTTAAAACCACTGACAAGAGGTTCGAGTGACAATGGCATTTGTTAAGGGATGCAATACATTAGGCAGCCAGTTAGTTCTTCAGTTTGATGTTTTGGAAGCAGGAAGCATTCACAAGTGGAGGGTTCTATACAGCTTTAACAAGGGGGCTAGGTACTCTTTTTACAATGACCATGTTTCCATGCAAAACTCACAGAGACAAGTCCACTTTATCTGTCAGCATGAATGACAAGGGCCAGTACAAGTCTATGGGTCCATGAAAAATACATGCAGCACACGAATGGCATCCATGTGCAGGAATTTAACATTGAAAAGTATAAGAGAAGCTATATCATTTATTTATATATCCATCCATGAAAAACACTAAATGACACACTGATGGTAAAGCAAACACACAGATAAGACAAAGATTACACATAAAGACATGGATGACACACTTATGGCACACTAATATCGCTCTCATAACAACACACTGATAACACACTGATAATACACTGATGACACACTGATAACACACTGATGACACACTGATAACAGACTGATGACACACTGATAACACACTGATAACACACTGATGACACACTGATAACAGACTGATGACACACTGATAACACACTGATAACACACTGATGACACACTGATAACACACTGATAACACACTGATGAAACACTGATAACACACTGATAACACACTGATGACACACTGATAACACACTGATGACACACTGATAGCACACTGATAACACACTGATAACACACTGATAACACACTGATGACACACTGATAACACACTGATAACACACTGATGACACACTGATAACACACTGATAACACACTGATGACACACTGATAACACACTGATGACACACTGATAACACACTGATAACACACTGATGACACACTGATAACACACTGATAACACACTGATGACACACTGATAACACACTGATGACACACTGATAACACACTGATGACACACTGATAACACACTGATGACACACTGATGACACACTGATAACACACTGATGACACACTGATAGCACACTGATAACACACTGATAACACACTGATAACACACTGATGACACACTGATAACACACTGATAACACACTGATGACACACTGATAACACACTGATAACACACTGATGACACACTGATAACACACTGATGACACACTGATGACACACTGATGACACACTGATAACACACTGATGACACACTGATAACACACTGATGACACACTGATAACACACTGATGACACACTGATAACACACTGATGACACACTGATAGCACACTGATAACACACTGATAACACACTGATAACACACTGATGACACACTGATAACACACTGATAACACACTGATGACACACTGATAACACACTGATAATACACTGATAACACACTTATAACACACTGACGACACACTGATAATACACTGATAATACACTGATGACACACTGATGACACACTGATAACACACTGATGACACACTGATAACACACTGACGACACACTGATAATACACTGATAATACACTGATGACACACTGATGACACACTGATGACACACTGATAACACACTGATGACATACTGATGACACACTGATAACACTGATGACACACTGATGACACACTGATAACACTGATGACACACTGATGACACACTGATAACACTGATGAAACACTGATAACACACTGATGACTCACTGATGACACACCGATGACACACTGATGACACACTGATGACTCACTGATGAGACACTGATGACACACTGATGACATACTGATGAGACACTGATAACACACTGATGACACACTGATGACACACTGATGACACACTGATGACTCACTGATGAGACACTGATGACACACTGATGACACACTGATGACTCACTGATAACGCACTGATGAAACACTGATGACACACTGATAACACACAGATAACACACTGATGACACAGTGATGACACACAGATGACACAGATGACACACTGATGAGACTGATGACACACTAATAACACACTGATGACACTCGGATGACGCACTTTTGACACAATAACACATTGATGACATATTGATAACACACTGATAACACAATGATAACACATATATTACACACTTATAACACACTAATGTCACATTAATGATAACATACGGATGACACACTGATGACACACTGATAGCACATTGATGACACACTGATATCAAACTGATAACATATTGATGACACACCGATAACACACTAATAGCACACTGATGACACACGGATGGCACACTAATGACACACTGATAACACACAGATGACACTCTGATTAGTCACTGATAACACACGGATGGCACGCAGATGACACACAGATGACACACTGATGGCACAGTGATGACACACAGATGACACAGATGACACACTGATGAGACTGATGACACACTAATAACACACTGATGACACTCGGATGACGCACTTTTGACACAATAATAACACACAGATGACACACAGATGACACTCTGATGAGACACTGATAACACATGGATGACACACTGATTACACACCGATGACACATTGATAACACACTGATGACACACAAATGATACACAGATGACACACTGATGGCACACTGATTACACAAAGATGACACTCTGATGAGACACTGATAACACACGGGTGACACAGGGATGACACACTGATTACACACCGATGACACATTGATAACACACTGATGACACATTGATGACACACTGATAACACACTGATAAGACACTGATAACACACTAATAACACACTATTGACACACTGATAACACACTGATGACACACTGATGACACCTGATGACACACCAATGACACACTGATAAGACACTGATAACACACTGATAACACACTATTGACACACTGATAACACACTGATGACACCTGATGACACACCAATGACACACTGATAATACACTGATAATACACTGATAACACACTGATAACACACTATTGACACACTGATAACACACTGATAACACACTATTGACACACTGATAACACACTGATGACACACTGGTAACATATTGATGAAACACTCATGACACACTGATAACACACTGATGACACCCTGACAACACACTGATAACACACTGGTAAAACATTGATGACACACTGATAAAACACTGATAACACACTGATGATACACTGGTGACACCCTGATAACACACTGGTTACACACTGATGGAACTGATGACACACTGATGACACACTAATAATAACACATTGATGACACACTGATAAAACACTGATGGCACACTGATAAATCACTGATGAAACACTGATGATACACTGGTGACACCCTGATAACACACTGATTACACACTGATGGAACTGATGACACACTGATGGAACTGATGACACACTGATGACACACTAATAATAACACATTGATGACACACTAATAACGCACTGTTGAAACACTGATGACACACTGATGACACACTAATAATAACACATTGATGACACACTAATAATAACACATTGATGACACACTAATAACGCACTGATGACACACTGATGACACACTGATGACATACTAATAACACATTGATGACACACTAATAACGCACTGATGAAACACTGATGACACACTGATGACATACTAATAACACATTGATGACACTCTGATAGCACACTGATAACACACTGATGACACACTAATAATAACACATTGATGACACACTAATAACGCACTGATAACACACAGATGACATTGTGATGAGACACTGATAACACTGATGACACACAGATGACACACAGATGACACACTGATGAGACTGATGACAAACTGATAACACACTGATGACACTCGGATGACGCACTTTTGACACAATAATAACACACAGATGACACACTGATGAGACTGATGACAAACTGATAACACACTGATGACACTAGGGTGACGCACTTATGACACAATAATAACACACAGATGACACACCGATGAGACTGATGAGACTGATGACACACTAATATCACACTGATGGCACACTGATCCCAAGCACTGATGACACCGTCACAGTTTTTCGCGTGCGTGCTTACGCATAGACGTGTGATTGAGGCCTTAGACATATATGTGCTGCTTTCATTGCTAAGTTAATGACAATTGGTGCACGTCTATCATTTTCTTGATATTCATACTAAATCAGTCAATGGCTCAAACTTTTTTTTCACCCTTTAGAACCTGCATACAATTGTTATTCTTTATCTTTTACTCCTGTTTCATAAAATGTGTTTTGCTTGTTAATTATTACACACATTTTGTCACTTTCTTACAGACGCTCAATCGCTGCTGTGTTTCTCCTCCACCTTGGCTTAATTCTCTGCAGGAGCCTGAAGATGTCACTGTAACTGTATTTCTTCCAGAGAGCTTTATTCTATGAACGTCTAACATTTCTGCACCGCAGACGAAACCCCGGGAGCATCATACTATACCCAGACTGTAAATCACTTTATCTCTGCGAACATCTCATGAAATGAATGAACATACCTTAGTTAATAGATATTTTACCTACAAAAGAATAATGCTGGCCTGTGCTCCGCTTATTATTATTATTGCGATTGGCTTAGAATTTAGATATCATTTATTACTACGTTTTTTTCTTTAATTTCATGTAGATAGTCATCATTTTTTGATGATAAATCTTAAATTTCGCATTAAACTAGATAGAGATATTAAAAATGAAGAGGATTAAAAGAAAAGTATAGCATAACAATCTATGATAGCCCCTCCTGTACTATACTGATTTTATGTAACTCCTGGAGCCTCCGGTATATATCAAAAGTATTATTGCTATTATGTAATATTTGTATATAATCATATTCTGTCCTGGACAGAGTTGTTATATAATTCATTGATTTTTTTTCTTTGTTCCTTTTTGTGTTTCTGCTGTTTAAAATCTGATATCTGTCTTACTAAAATATTCATTTATCAGCCGTATCTAATTACTGATTTATACAATGAAAGAGGCATACAATATAATAACACAATTTATACATTTTTGTATCATTTTTGTGTAAAGTCCAAATATTGATCATATCTATTGACTGACATAAAAACAAGTGCAAATGATCCCTTCTATCACCATGGGCATCTTTGGCTTCACATACAGCATACACGTACAGCATGGACCCAACAGCTCCAAAGAATCCTGGCATCCCTAGTGTTATATGGGGCTGACACCTGCTCTGATTCAGTTTAAATGGAATCTGTCATCAGGTCTTTGCTATTTAATCTGACAACCGTATGATGTAGGAGGAGAGACCCTGATCTCAGGGATGTGTCACTTATTAGAGCTGTGTTGTAGTTTCAATACAATCAGCATTTTATCTGCAGGAGATTATCAGTACAGGACTAGGCCTCTTGTGCAGGCCAGTCTGTCTAATCTGAGTAACCCCACCCCCAAAATTGATCATATAGAGTGTACAAAGGAAGCTGGGCAGGGCTATACACACAACAGCATTTTGAGCATTGTTGTCTCAGGGTTACAGAGAGGAGTCGGAAGACCGCAGCGTCTGATTCCTCCTACTCCTGTGCTGAAAAGAAGCACTTCACCTTCTTTTTAAATGGTGTTTATTCTTTTGACAGAACAGGGGTTAATCAGCCATGTTGGGAGCTCTGGGAGTCTGAGCTCTCAGCTGAGCTGGGTTAGCCACTCCTATCTCCTATATAAACTGGATCCTGAGTTAAACACATTTTGTCAGAGATAGCTTATGCTGCATGGCTTTTAGGAGAGGTGTTTTGGTGCTTATTATGAGAAGGAGCTTGGAGGAGTTATTTGTGACTTTTGCATGGGTTTGTAAGTGTGATAATTTCCTTTCCTCCTCTTATTTTACCCCATCCTCCACTCCCAGGTGTATTCCTCTGTTATATGTGAGTGAATATTTGTAAGCCTGGTATTTTCAGTTATCCTTTGTTTGGGTTGCCTTGTTTGTCGAGTTTGTGTACTGCGCTAAAAGGCAGCTCGCTTCTTCCCTGGGTGGGGGAAGTGAACAGATGGAGGGCTGATTCAGGAGATAAGGCAAGGGTGGCGGCTCCGGCATCTTCACCTTCAGAAGTATCCTGGGGAATAGGGAAAGCTAGAGCGTCCCTAGTGTTAGGGACAGGGATGGAGCCCCTGGTCCCCGGTCATACAATTACTACACAATTCGTGACAATTGCTACATCTACAGCAGAGAAAACAGGAATTATATCAAAACAGCACCAAACAGTCTAGTTATGATACATCACAGGAATCAGGGTCTTTGTCCCTACATCATGCTGCTCTCAGATTACATAGCAACATACTGACAGATTTCCTTTAACTCTTCATTTGTACTAGAATACTTGGCCATACACAGTCAATACAGTCCAGATGTAAGAAGGAAGTAATAACATAAGTATGTTGATGGGAAAAATAGAAAACATTATGGAGGAAGGGGCAGAAATAAAAACAAATTGAACAGGGCAAGAACGAGTTCAAAGTAACAAAAAAGATAAAAGCATGTAAAGCAATAACGATTTTGTTGTCAGTAGATAATGTATTTTTGGAAATAATCTTTACAGAATAAAGTGTTCTCTGTGGTTTCCAGTTCCAGTAACTCTCCACAGATAATAATGCCATCTTTAATTAGAGATTACAATCAGTCCATATTAAATGATACTTTAGCGCTGAAAGCATTTGTGTTAATACAATATCATAACAGCATTACGGAGCAACAGTTGACCAATGGAGTCTTTTTCTGATCTTTTTAGCCTTTTCATAAATTAGATTTAGGGATAATCTGTATAAATCTAGTCTGGATGAATTTAATCCTGAAGAGAAAGCTTTAAACATTATAAGCATGAGGCTGGCATGGGGAAAATAAAAGCAAGGTAATAATGTGAATTGTAAACCTACAAAGGCCTAGCACTATGTGCATGCGGGATCTTTAAAGGCCAGGTTTTAAAAAAAAAACGATGCCTAAGAAAACACTGGCACTTTTTTCCTTTAGAATATGTTTTGGTAATGTCCAGAATGTTTTTTTAGAAAGTAAGCGGTTTTTATTTTAGCACTTTTTACTATTTAATTTACTAGCTTTTTTATTGCAATTTTTAACACTGTTCAACAATGAAGAACCACTAGCAGTTTTTTAAGCAAACATGCTGGCAAAATGCTGAAAACAATATGCTGGTATTTTGGTCGTTTCCAGAATGTTTTTTTTTAATATTTGACCCCCAGTGTTTTTTCCAGCACTTTTTAATGTTTAATTTAGTAGCTTTTTTTTATTGAATTTGTAACTCTGTCCAACAATTAAGAACCACTAGCATTTTTTCAAGCAAACTTTCTGGCAAAATGTTGAAAACAATGTCTTGGTATTCTCCGCTCATCTTTTGAACCATCCAATTGACTTAAATTATAAAGCATTTTCATAACAGATATTGCATGAAGAATGGTCAAGTCACTTTTTTTAACTACTTGGTATCTTTGGAAACTTGAAACTGTTTAAAAGACTGCACATATGAAAAGCAAGTCGTATTTATGTAGAAATGCACGTTTGTTCTTTTGAGTGTTTATTTTGCAGTTTTTTCAGGCAGTTTTTGGAATACAAATCACTGAAAAAGATGTGTACACATACCCTAAGGTTGTTAACCCCTTTCTGCCATTAGACATACTATTCCGTCCATGTGGGGTGGGCTTTACTTCCCAAGGACGGAATAGTACGTCCAGCGCGATCAGCCGCGCTCACGGGGGGAGCGCGGCCGATCGCGGCCGGGTGTCAGCTGACTATTGCAGCTGACATCCGGCACTATGTGCCAGGATCGGTCACGGACCACCCCCAGCACATTAGCCCTCGGCACACTGTGATCAAACATGATCGCAGCGTTCCAGCGGTATAGGGAAGCATCGTGCAGGGAGGGGGCTCCCTGCGGGCTTCCCTGAGACCCTCGGAGCAACGCGATGTGATAGCGTTGCTCTGAGGGTCTCCTACCTCCTCCTCCCTGCAGGCCTGGATCCAAAATGGCCACGGGGCTGCATCCAGGTCCTGCAGGGAGGTGGCTTACCATCGCCTGCTCAGAGCAGGCGCCGGGAAGCCTCCCTGCTGTGCATGTCAGATCGCTGATCTGACACAGTGCATTGCAAAGTGTCAGATCAGCGATCTGACACCTCCAGTAAGCAAAATACGGATTCTTTTCAAATGGGAGAAAAACGGACAGCCATTTAACAGATCTGTTTTCCATAGACTTTCATGTTAAAAAAAAAACGGATCCGATTGAAATAATTATTTTTCAGGTGGACAAAAAAGTTGTGTCTGTGCAACTTTTTTGTCAATGGATTGCTGCTGGATCCATTTTAACAGTTAATTACCGGACATGTGAACTTAGCGCAATATACCTAAGCATAGTAAATAAGAAATAATTGTTAAACACAAATAGAAAATGCAAAATATTAACCCTCATTAAATTGTAATTGGTATCAATAGGTTATTTTTTATAATATAGGTATAATAGAAAATATCCTTTATGCGTGGTCTACAAAGTGTGACCATCTTGTAAACCGTCAAAAGGAATCTTTAACTTTCGGTAGAAGCCCTAGGATAAACGTGCTCCGTATCTTACAATATCATAGCTAAATTCAGCAGCATAACATTATTTTGAGTCCTTTTTAATACAAAAGATCACTAAAGGCAACTTGTAAAAACAGCAGCCTTGCTCCACGTGTGGCTGTAACCTGTCATTTTAAATATTTTTGTCACCGTAAAGAAAAATGCCATTTCCCTTCAAGTCATGTTAAGGCTAATTTCAAAAACTGAAATCTGAAACTGAGTCTCAAGAGCAAAGTAAAAAAAAAAAAAAAAGTGAAAACAAGCCCCTATGAGTCTGAATCGCATGTAACTGCTGCCATCTTAATAAGGTGAGAGCAGTTTGTGAGTCCCCGGCAGATTCAGACACTGCAGCCCAATCCCCGCCATATGGAGTCAGCCTGGAATCTGTCAAGTTCACTTAGTGAATTTTAGCTGTGGGGAGTCAGTCAGGCAAACTAGATGTGAATAAACAGAATGCTGTTGAGATCTTCAGGCTAATACTGGTACAGGCTGGAGTACTGAACCAAAAAATTCAATTTTAAATTAACATGTGTTTGACTGTAAAATAAGGAATAATTAGACTACTCCACGGGCAACAACGCAATACCTCCAACAACACAGAGCCAATCTACGTACAAGGCTTCCGAGGTGGTTGTAAGACTTGTACCTGACAACGTGCGTACAGTAAAATGGCAGAAGGAACATGCAAACACAAGTTACTCACCTTGTTTCCCAAACCATGTGTAATAAAATCTCCTGTTTTTGACTTTTGGCATGAATCCGCATTCGTAGCCTTAAGGATCCTCTGAGCTACACCATGCATCTCTAAATTTCTCTGCGCATACATGCAACTCACTTTCCCCTGGGAATCTTTTTTGGGCATTCACTTTTATTGAAGGAGACACTTGGAAACACGCTTTGTACAATATGTTAAGATGATGTCTAGAATTATATTTTAGTGACCAAATGCAGGGCAAATTTATATTATACAGAAACTCACTGAAAAGGACGTAAAATTCATAAAACATCGCAGAAAAGGCAACTACATTTCCCAACAACAATATTAATGCACTTCAGGTCCCCATGATAAAGGCTGAGACAGCACATGACTAGGGTATTGCACATGGCTTGGGTATATGAGTTAAGACAATGATGATGGAAATATATGGCCATACCAGCTGTTATTACATATAAATGGTACAATTAATTAAAACCAATAACACTGCCAATTAAGGAGGTCATGAATGCCCCCAACTAGCAGAAAATGGTCCTAAATCGCCTGTCCACCACTCCGACTAGGGGAGCTGCTAAAACTATCATGGTGCTGCTTAATATCTCATTTTAACTATCGTAGTTCCTTGCAAACCGTTCCAGCAGGAACAAAAATCCATAGCACATAATAAAAGTAACCATGCCTCGGATGTGACCCCCAACCACCTCAATCTAGGCTGTGCCTGACCTCCTCACCGCTAGATGCTGTAACATGAATCAAAACAAAACAGGTGCTCAATAAAATATGGGTGGTTCCACGGACTGTTTACGGTTTCTGTGATTCGCTGGAATGTATGCTCATTGGGCTCCTCCCTACCATAAATTGGGCTCCAAAACCCAACCCCCTTCCAGAACTTTTCTAACCTATCAGGGAATTACAAAATCCCCATGTGACCCTTGCTGCCCTGAAGTTCTTACCCAAGTTTTCATCCTTCCTTTACTAATGTTCTCAAATTACAAATTATCACTCTAATTGCTTTCCCTTGCTAACCTCATCATGTCTGGGCCTACACTTAAGCTATGCCCATTAGGGACCCTCTCTTGTGAAAAATACTGGTGCAGCAATCGCTTTCAAACCTACCATTCACGGAAGAGGTGATAGTCCAGTCTAACAAATGAATATTAACCCCTTTACCCCAAGCATGGTTTGCATGTTAATGACCAGGCCAATTTTTACAATTCTGACCACTGTCCCTTTATGAGGTTATAACTCTAGAAAACTTCCATGGATCCCGGTGATTCTGACAATTTTTTTCTCAAGATATATTGTACTTCATGATAGTGGTAACATATATTTGATATGACTTGCGGTTATTTGTGAAAAAAAACAGAAATTTGGCAAAACTTTTGCAAATTTTGCAACTTTCCAACTTAGAATTTTCATGTCCGTAAATCACAGAGATATGTCACACAAAATACTTAATAAGTAACATTTCCCACATGTGTACTTTACATCAGCACAATTTTGGAACCAACATTTTTTTCTTAGGGAGTTATAAGGGTTAAAATTTGACCAGCGATTTCTCATTTTTACAACACCTTTTCTTTTAGGGACCACATCACATTTGAAATCACTTTGAGGGGTCTATATGATAGAAAATAACCAAAAGTGACACCATTATAAAAACTGCACCCCTCAAGGTGCTCAAAACCACATTCAAGAAGGTTATTAAGCCATCAGGTGCTTCGCAGCAATTTTTGGAATGTTTAAAAAAAAATGAACATTTAACTTTTTTTGACAAAAACATTTACGTCAGATCCAATTTTTTTATTTTTCCAAGGGTAACAGGAGAAATTGGACCCCAAAAGTTATTGTAAAATTTCTCTTAAGTATGCAGATACCCTATATGTGGGGGGAACCATTGTTTGGTGCATGGCAGAACTCGGAAGGGAAGGAGCGTCATTTCACTTTTCAATGCCAAATTTGCTGGAATTAAGATCGGATGCAATAGCGCGTTTGGAGAGCCCCTGATGTACCTAAACATTGAACCCCCCCCCCCAAGTGACACCATTTTGGAAAGTAGACCCCCAAAGAAACTTATCTAGATGTGTGGTGAGCACTTTGAACACCCAGGTGCTTCACAGAAGTTTATCATGTAGAGCCGTAAAAATAAAAGATCATATTTTTTCACAAAAATGAATTACACCATAAAAGTTGTTGTGCAATTTGTCCAGAGTACGCTGATACCCAATATGTTGGGGTAAACCACGATTTGGGAGCACGGCAGAGCTCTCAAGGGAAGGAGCACCGTTTGACTTTTCAATGCAAAACTGGAATTGAGATCAGACACCATGTAGTTTTTGGAGAGCTTCTGATGAGCCTAAGCAGTAGAAACCCTCTACGAGTGACACCATTTTGGAAAGTAAACCCCCTATGGAACTTATCTAGATGTGTGTGGTGAGCACTTTGAACCCCCAAGTGCTTCACAGAAGAATATAATGTAGAGTTGTAAAAATAAAAATCATAATTTTTCACAAAAATGATATTTTTGCCCCTAATTTTTTATTTTCCTAAGGGTAGCAGGTGAAATTGGACCCAAAGAGTTATTGTGCAATTTGTCCTGAGTATGCTGATACCCCATATGTGGGAGTAAACCACTGTTTGGGCGCATGGCAGTACTTGGAAGGGAAGGAGCACCATTTGACTTTTTCAATGCAGAATTAGCTGGAATTGAAATCGGATGCCATGTTGTATTTGGAGAGCCCCTGATGTGCCTAAACAGTGGAAACCACAAAGTGACCCCATTTTGGAAACTAGACCACCCAAGGAACTTATCTAGATGTGTGGTGAGCACTTTGAATCCCCAATTGTTTCACTAAAGTTTATAATGTAGAGCCGTAAAAATAAAAAATATATATATTTTTAAATGATATTTTAGCTCGCAATTTTTTATTTTCTTAAGGGTATCCTGAGAAATTGGACACCAAAAGTTATTGTGCAATTTGTCCTGAGTATGCTGATACCCCATATGTGGGAGTAAACCACTGTTTGGGCGCATGGCAGTGCTTGGAAGGGAAGGAGCACCATTTGACTTTTTCAATGCAGAATTAGCTGGAATTGAAATCGGATGCCATGTTGTATTTGGAGAGCCCCTGACGTGCCTAAACAGTGGAAACCACAAAGTGACCCCATTTTGGAAACTAGACCACCCAAGGAACTTATCTAGATGTGTGGTGAGCACTTTGAATCCCCAATTGTTTCACTAAAGTTTATAATGTAGAGCCGTAAAAATAAAAAATATATATATTTTTAAATGATATTTTAGCTCGCAATTTTTTATTTTCTTAAGGGTATCCTGAGAAATTGGACACCAAAAGTTATTGTGCAATTTGTCCTGAGTATGCAGATACCCCATATGTGGGGGGAACCACTGTTTGGGTGCATGGCAGAGTTCGGAAGGGAAGGAGCGCCATTTGACTTTTCCATGCAAAATTGGCTGGAATTTAGATTGGACGCTACAGTATGTTGCATTTGGAGAGCTCCTGATGTGCCTAGACATTGAAACCCCCCACAAGTGACACCATTTTGGAAAGTAGACCCCCTAGGGAACTCATCTAGATATGTGGTGAGCACTTTGTACACCCAATTGTTTCACTAAAGTTTATAATGTAGAGCCGTGAAAATAAAAAAAATCATTTTTTCTCACAAAAATGATCTTTTAGCCCAAAATTTTTTATTTTCCCAAGGGTATCCGGAGAAATTGGACCCCAAAAGTTGTTGTGCAATTTATCCTGAGTACGCTGATACACCATATGTGGGGGGAAGAACTGTTTTGAAATGCAGACTTTGAAGGAATGGTCTGCGGGCATCACGTTGCATTTGCAGAGGCCCTGATGTACCTAAACAGTAGAAACTCCCAACAAGTGACCCATATTGGAAACTAGACCCCCTAAGGAACTTATCTAGATGTGTTTGAGAACTATGAACCCCCAAATGTTTCACTAAAGTTTATAACGCAGAGCCGTGAAAATAAAAAATCATTTTTTTTCCACAAAAATGATTTTTTAGCCCCATTTTGTATTTTCACAAGGGTAACAGGAGAAATTGGACCCAAAAGTTTTTGTGCAATTTGTCCTGAGTATGCTGATACCCAATATGTGGTAGAATACTACTGTTTGGGCACACGATGGGGCTCGGAAGGGAAGTAGTGATGTTTTAGAATGCAGACTTTGATGGAATAGTCTGCACTCTGCAGGCGTCATGTTGCATTGTTGTTGACATTTTCCCAGCGTGGGACATCACTGTATAAAGTCAGATTGCTGATCTGACACTTTGCACAGCAGTATGTCAGATCAACTATCTGACAGGCAGTGTAGTAGGCATCTCAGCGCCTGCTCTCAGCAGGTACTAAGAAGCCACCTTCAGGACCCGGAAGGACCCCACGGCCATCTTGGATCTGGGGGCCTGCAGGGAGGAGACCCTCGGAACAATGCAATCGCATTGCGTTGTTCTGAGGGTCTCAGGGAAGTATGCAGGGAGCCCCCTCCCAGTGCAATGCTTCTCTATGTCACCGACACGCTGCAATCTTGTGTGATCGCAGTATTCTGCGGGCTAAAGTGCCGAGAGTGGTCCCTGACTGCTCCTGGCACTTAGTATCGGTGTCAGCTGTGATAATCAGCTGACAACCGGCCACGATCGGCCGCACTCCCCCCACGAGCACGGCATATCGCATGTGACGTACTATTCCATCCATGGGAATTGGGGCCCAGGTCACGTGGACGGAATAGTAAGTTGAATGGCAGAAAGGGGTTAATGAGGCTTACAACTCCAGTCACACAGTGATGCCTATACTATTAGGTCAAATGAGCTAATCATGACTAAATAAGTGCACCCCACAAGAACAGACACCTACAATCTAATACAATGGGTGTCATCAGTAGGCTGTAAGACAGACAATGTGCACTACACTTATTTTACTCTTACTGCATGCAGCTGTACATTAATATTGGAGTTGGTAAATATGAATGCAAATGGATGTACCCAGACAAAGAAGCAAACAAGATTAGTAAATTGCTGAAACATAAACTGCTTGGTTGAAAATCCTCTATTGAATGATTAAAGGAAAAAAAACAACATGCACATAGTTAGGGATGTCAGCAGGTCAATGGTTACAAGGGTCACGATGTCCAGCTACTGTATAATGAGTTTCATTGACATGTTTTTGATCCTTGTGAAAATATTCCGGTCAAGTCCATCCATTAACAGTGAGTAGATTGGATTTCTTCATCAATTTCACCGACCACAGGAATTGTTAACAGGGTTCGATGATGCAATTTTATGTTATATTTTCCAAAATTAATACAGCAAAAACAAAGGCAGCAGTATTTGCCTGCTCAGGTCCCAGAACTAAGGCACTATCGGGGTACTATCAGGATATTTTCCAACATAAAAGAATATTGGACCAAGTAAACTAGTAACAAATGTTAACAAACATGTGATGCTGCAATTATAGATATATTTAAAAAAAAACATAAAAGATTATACAAAAACAGTCAAGCAAATTTGTATACTGTTTGAACTTTTGTGTAAAAAAAGCCAAAAATATTAAAATAATGATTCTATTATCCACTAACAAGTTTGTGAGTCGCCCGTCAGGGCAGTGGGGTACTCGGTACCGGGTCCGGTACTTAAAGGGACGTGTCACGGTGGTGACCCGGTCCGTGGCCCTAGGCGCCCATGTTAAAGGGAAGGTCTTTAAAGGGTTTTTTTAAATTAGGAAAGTTCGTGATGCCACCTGTGGTATTTGGTCAGTGGGAATCGATGCTGCTTAAAGTGGTCCTCTGGGGTGATGTTATGGCAGCCGGATGGTATAACTTCCCACAGGTGAAGTAGGTCCCCAAGGTTCCCGATGAATAGATGGAAGATGGTGAGTGGTGCAGTACAGAATGAAGGACACAGTTGTGCAGTCTTTTTATCTGGTTTACTGATGTAGCAGGTAGCCACAGTCAAGGGCACCAGATCACAGATGCAGGCAGGGTTCGGCTGGCTTGGAAGCGAGTTCGGAGTCCAGCTTTACCAGGTGGAGTTAAAAGCCTTCCTTCTAGCGCTGTGTTGTTATAGTCCCTTACTGCCTATGGCTTTGTAGCAAGGTTCTCTCAGTTATCTTTGTCCTTCCTTGAAGTGGGACACAAACCCATATGGCAGGTGACTCGAGCCTTTTTACAAGGTCTCTATCACGGCTCGGGCTCTATGTGTCGCTGTGTCTCCTGGGTGTTAGGGCGAACAGGTGACGTATAATCCAGCTGTCCTGCCGGTTTCTGCTATGTCTTAGAGTCAAAAAATGGCTATGGCGTGCATTAAGCCTTGCCATATCTATACCCTCAGGGTTGATAATCAGAAATAGCTATGGAGGGTATCCACTAGATAAAACATAACTTTTAATGTAAACAAGTTAAAATCTTGGATCCCAACAAATACACATACATAAACCAAAGAAAATGTGTTCAAGTGAACCAGTGCTCAAGATAAAAAAAATTGGATCAGTCTTACCAATCTAGACGTGTCTAGTGTGTCTTAGAGTCCCACAAAAGCCTCGGTCATCCCAGCTATTCTCCCCTGTTGTCATACTCCTATGCTTTGCTCTCTGGCACGTTAGCTTAAAGCTGTTCCTCCTTCTGTATCTCGCTATCTAGGAGCTACAGCACTTCAGGCTGTATGGCCCCTTCCCTCGTCCTTCTACCTCAGACTGCTTCAGTCTACTGTCTGGTTCCAACTGTCTAAATCTCCCCATCTGCCTAGCAACTGCCTAGCAACTAGTAACACAGTTATTAAGGTTGAAGGAAGACTTTAAGTCCATCTAGTTCAACCCTTAGCCTGACCTAACATGCCCTAACGTGTTGATCCAGAGGAAGGCAAAAAAAAAAAACAATGTGGCAAACAGTAAGCTCCACATTGGGGAAAAAAATTCCTTCCCGACTCCACATACGGCAATCAGACTAGTTCCCTGGATCAACACCCTATCAAGGAATCTAGTATATATAACCGCTAACATTATACTTTTATACTCCTCCTCCCGACCAAAGAGAGAGCAGCTCCTCTGATTTTGGGTGTAGAGCTTCCCCTTCTGGCCTGAAGTCAGAATGGTGTTGTATGTGCTAATTACTTCTTAAAATGAATCTTCCATCGCTACCAAGCATGACATCACTCTCCCCATGAGGAAAGCAATGCCACTGTGACAACCAGGACCCTGGGGCATCACATTTGGACAAATGAGTTACATATTGAAATTAGCATACAAAATACTCCAAGTGGCTCCTTACAGCACTGCTCAGGCGTCATGGTCAGCACAGGATTCAGCTGTGGTCTGTTTTGTTGTAGCTAGAATTGCAGCTGAACATCATTCATATGAATTGAGCTGAATTACAATATGAGACATATCCCATGGAAAAAAAAATATATTTTTTTCTAATGTGACACAAAAGAACCTCTAAATAGATAGCCATTAAAATAAGCAGATCTTTTGACATCAAATTTTGCAGAATTTTTACAAAATATTGATTTGCAGTTAGGAAAATTGCCATGAATCTAAATACTGAAAAGCCTCTGATTATCAAGGAAGGATGTGTATAACACTCTGTGGTCTCCTAAGATTCTATTGAACCTCTTTTAAGTTCTGTAACGCAAACGCAGCCAACACTTTGTCCAGTTGACCTCATCCTATCTGGTAAGGAAAAAATGGATGGAAACCAACAGCCTATATAATAACACATTGCAATATCAAACTTTTTAAACTACTTAAATTGCAAAAGAGTCCAAAAATTACCCCTTTTTGGGAGCAGATATCTGCCTTTCTGGCATTTATACAAAGGTTATACAAGAAATTTTTTTTAATACAAGGTAGTTCTTGGAAGATTTCCATCCTAAAAGCAAGCACCGGCAACAGGCCATTGTATTTGGGCGTCATGTTTGGGTGAAATATTGAACTATTACAACAAGTGTGCAAAAAAGTATAATTTTCTTACACCACAAACACTTTGTGAGGCGGACAGTTGCGTTTAAATTGCTGGAATGTGTAGATTATTCTTTTATCATGAAAAAATACAAAAAAGGCAAAAGTGCCAAACAAATATAGCTCACAAGCCAAACAAATCACCTTTTGTCACACACAAGTCTTGGTTTCAGCATTTTTCTTCATTATCAAAATAAGGATAGATAGATAAGTATTAAACTGCTCTACATGTTTGCAAAGAATGAAGAAAAAAATATTGTCTTGTTTAGGTGCTGTACTGTTCTAAAGCATATCACAGATAAATCATTTCTCTGTCAAGCTAAATGACTATGCAGGTCCAGCACCTCCCTATCACTTGAATCTTTGTATTATTAACAGACTGAGACTTCCACTTCCATTTTTAATGTGCTTCAACATGGCAGTAGTGAGCCACACTTTTATTTAGGCCTTCGTCTATCCTTCTGTATTATGCGCTGTGTACTCTAACCACCCATCCATGAGTTGTAAAATGCTAAAATAGTGCTGCTTTGGTCCCTTTCACACATCAGTGTTTTGCAGACAGCCACAATCCGTTGGCTGAACGGATCGACGCAGATTGTGAAAAAACTGATGCGATGGATCCGTTTTTGAATGGATCCAACTAGCGGATCTGGCTAATTGAATAAGAGCATGATCAGTTAAAAAAAACAGAATCTGTTGCTGGATTCCATCATTTGATGGATCCAGGGCCATAGGCTTCTATTCTAGCAAACGACGGACGGCGACGGATCCGTCACTGTCCGTTATTTCGATGTACACAAAAATTTTTACTTTGTCCATTGTCTCTGGCTGCCAGACAAACAATTTTCGACTGATCTGGTGAACGGTCATCAGTCGCCGGATCCGTTTTTTTTCAAAATTCGACAGGTGGCGACTGATGGCAAAAAATTGATGTGTGAAAGGGGCTTTTCTCTGCCATCATCATTTATAGTGACTGTGATATTCCCCACTGATTGGTTGCGCTGGACAATGTGATTTAATAGCTGTAAAACATGGGGAGGCTCCTATGTCAGGAGCCCCGTATCTTGATGACGCAATCTTCTACAATGTAGGACATGGTACCACCTTTTTTTTTGTGATACTCACGAATCAAGTCACAAATTGTTCCAACTTGCTTAATGACAGGAAATTAGAAGGTAAGTCGCAGTGGATGCATCTGCTCATCTATGAGTAATTAGGAGATTATTACTATCGGTGGCTATCTATTGTGGCGCTATGTCTACTCTCCATTTTTTCGAAATAATACATTTTTTTGAGTGCTCCTAAGTGTAAATGGGATCTTAATGGAGGAAACTCCCATGTGGTTTGAAACAGATACCTAGAGGAAAGAGAATAAGTAGCTTGGACTTGTGAGTGGTAAAAATCTGCAAGAGTAAGTGCACTGTTTTTATGTATACATTTTTTCTTTGACTTTTCTCTTCCAAATCTGTCAGTGTAAGCCTGGTGGATGTGGTTGCTCATGATTTTTATGTTTCCTTTGCATTATTTTCATGGATCACTCTTTATTTATTATTTAAAGAATATATTTTTACGGTATTAATCTAATGATATTATTATTATTGATTATGTTCTCTTTAGCTAAAAGTATTTCTTTTTACCCTACAGATCAAGAATTTGCCAGCTTAATTTACCTTTTTCCCAATGTTTCATATCGCTTTATCATTATTTGAGCACTGGAAAAGAAAGTCCTAGGAACAGTGTTCATTTATTTATGTCCTTTGCTATTTCATTGATACTCTTCCCTTGACACACATACTACAACATGTATTCCAATAAACTACAGGGTGCAGCCTGTTCAAACAAATAATGAGTCATGTGCAATGCCACTAGACAGCCCATAGAATTCAGAACGGCTATAAAATATGTATTATTTAGTGTTGCATTGGTTCACACGTAGTCCTACAAATGGAATATTAAATATTAAAAGGTGAATATGGCCACATTAGTTATGTACATGTGGAGAGGGAAAAAGGTTAGCACAATATTTTTAACCATAAAAATCAACAGAATTATATTTCCCATTCAACCATTCGCAATGATTCATATAACGTATAATTTTTAAATATTGGAATTAAAAAAATAATAATACTGAACTTTTATGCTCAAGGGCTGTTTCAATAGGTATAGTATTTTATCTGATCATCTTATAAAGGTTGCGTAGGGGTATAAAAAAGGGTCTGCTATTTTGTGTTTATAGAAATCACCCCACTCTAGTCGGTGGGGTGTGCCTGGTACTACAGCTAAGACATTTTCCGTTCCATTGGCCTGAGCTACTGTATGATGCAAAAGCTAACGAACAAAAATGGCACTAATTCTAGGGAAACATGTAATCTGTTTATTAAGACTACATTCTGATGAAATCAGACTGACAGAATGGAGAAGAGGGAGATTTTTTTTTAATTCTCCACATCGGAGAAAATCGGATCGCACTCTCATCAAACTCTGATCATAATGGGACTATGTGATTACTAGCGTAATCGGCCCGATTATCTCGGATGAGAGATGAAAGGTCGTGTGACCCTGGCCTTACCATGATGACACCAGACTCCTTTACCTCTCTGGCTTCATGTTACCCCTCTGCTATCCAGAGTTCCAAATGTTCTCTCTCTTTATCCTCACATTTCATATAACTCAACTAGATAAAACCAAAATCATCATCTTCCTGCTTTTTTTCCCTACTGCTCCGTACTTTCACCATTCTCACAAGACTTGGGACTTGGGATAACCTTGGATTCCAACCTTTCATTTTAGCTTATACATCCAAACCTTTTACTACCTCCTGTTGCCTCTACCTAAGAACCATTTCCTAATCCTGCCTGTCCTAACCAAATGTTTGCCCGTGCTCTCATCAAATTCTGCGATGAACAGGCAATCCTCTCATGTGTTCAGGCTTTCTAACAGACGCAACGCATGCAGCCGCGGGGACTCGAACATAGTATACGAGCGCGCCCAAGTTACTTGGATAACACCAAAACATGCTCGGATAAGATGTTATCTGAGCATGTTCACCCATCAATAGCGGCAAGCAAACAATAACTCACTGAAAATCAAAACTTTGGTAAAGGCGTACCAAGGATCTGCCTCCTCCACATATCTCTCTACCTTAATCACCTAATACCTTACCTCCTCTAAAATCCTTAATATCATCCTCAAGATTTTCTTAGTGTATGCCACTCCTTACTGCATCATAAGACAATGCAGCATATGCAGTTTTGGACTTGGGTGTTAGGAGCCCAACGGTAACCAACTCCAGGGCCCCACTTTTCAGCTACATGCTAATGTAACATTATCCTCAATCACAAATTTATACAACCATGAGCTGAATATATTGTGAAATGAATAAGATGCGGCCTCTGTCTGTACATAGTGATTCAAGAATATAAAAGTGTGGCCCACCAGAGGATTCTCCTGTTCTCCTGTGGGCCAGTCCAAGCCTGAGTATATGTCTCCCTCCTTCTCTTTCTCCCATAGACCCTAAGCCTTTTTATCCAGCATCCGTTCTCTTTCCATGTCAGATCGTCACTCTAAAATCTCATATTGGCGACTCTGTATGCTTGTGTGTTCTTATGTATTTTAATCCCCTTTATTAAATATATAGAGGGCCCTGTAAATGAAATGAAGTACAATAGCAATAATTTGGAATGTGCAAAAATGACATTTTTAGCCCTGAATCGCCTTGATTGATTCCACGGTACATTTGTTGCTACTTCTGCCGTGTTATTTGCATTTCTTTCCGCAGAAGTAATTATTCAGTTTTATCTTGTTTACTTATCAAAGCGCAAATATAACAAATTTCTTCCTTCCGATGGCATTGTTCGCGGTGCAGAACATTAGTTTGTTTTACACCCAAATGTTTAGAATGCCAGTGGTACTTACAGAATTGTCCCGCCGGATGATTTACAGTGATCTCCTTCTTTTCTTTATAGTGCAATGCATCTGAGTGTATTGTGTGCTGCCTCCTTCATCACCACTTTCTCTTTCCTCTGTGATATAGCATGCTATAACTCAAGTGTGTGACATCACTGCAGTGAATTATAGGCTATTCCTGATGTCAATTCAGTGAATTACAGCATTATTTTTCAGCTAGGCAGAGTTCAATTATTAGCCGTATACATGTATTATAAAAACTACATTAAAACAATGTTAGAGTTCACACACAAGCCAATAAAACCAAAGAAATTATAACTCCAGGCTGTCACTGTGTTCTCAGCTCAATCTACCACAAATACCAAAGAACATACTGTTCTAATAAAAAATAAAAATGAAGAAAATACTAATCATATTTGCATAAGAGGTGACAAATTTTTCATTCTTTATTTCTGCTTATAAACAGAGTTTTTTCAAAAAAATAATAAAAGGTTATCCTATCAGACAGATGAGGCCACTATGCATTTTCCGATAAGGTCAAACGCTACAGTAGCGTCATATTCATCAGTGGCCTCCATTATATTGTAAAGCATATTACAGACATCATGACCACTGTTCCCATTGTGGCTCCCAATCTAAAGCCCTTTGGAGTGTGAGACAAAACCGGAGGACCCGGAGGAAACCGACAAAAACGTGGGGAGAAGATGCAAACTTCTTGCAGGTGATGTCTTTGGTGGCATTTGAACCCAGGACCTCAGCAAGGCTACAGTGCTAACCACTGAGCCACGGTACTGCCCATTTACCAAGACGGACATATCATTTGTGCAACCTGTGCAACCGCACAGAGTCCCAAGAGGTTAGGGAGTGCATCTGCACCTCGGCAACATTTGGAATTGTACATTCTGATGAGCTATTGGATCCCTATATTGTTCTTGCACAGGAGCCCTTTCCTGTCTGTCTCCACCAGTGCCATATACACAACCAATTCTAGACAAGTATCTAACACTGAGGCTCATTATTAAAAAAGAACAGAAGGACTCTCTGTACCCAAATACAGGTGCAAGTCCATCAGGTTTGTGGCTACCAAATACTTTGGACCATTCAGTCCACAAATTAAACTATATTCTTGTCAATTTACAGTTTTCCAATCCTACATACATACTCCTTGTTGGTGCTCCCAAAGAAAATGTCCAGTGAGCAAAATACAATATATAGTGAAACGTAAAGCGTTCTTCAGGACTTTAAATTTGATAGCCTATCCATAAGATAGGTCATCAATGTCTGATCAATGGGGGTATGACATCCAGCACCCCTGCTGATCAGCTATTCCGGGTGCCGGCGGTAGCCAGAACTGACCAGTTGCCAAGAAACACAACTCCGTCAACTATATAGTGGTTGCAGCTGAGTACTGCATATCTGCCCCCTATTTAAATTAAAAGGGGATGGATATGTAGCCACTATCCCATTGATAGAGTTGTGCTGTGCAGTGCAGCAACTGAGCAGTTCAGGGTGCCTCCAGCATCGGAACATCTGACCGTCGGGAGTGCCGGATGATTCATCCAGCCAATCAGACATTGAAGCTCTGTTCTAAGGATAGGTCATCAATGTTAAAGTTCTGGAAACCTCTTTAAATGGCAGTCCGGATCTGCTATGGGAAATCTGGTTTGATAAGAGAGTGTCCTTTTGAAAGAAGTTGTCTTTTCGAGAGGCTTCACCGTATTCCTTAGATCTGAGCATATCCTTATATATATGTGTCAGGTGCCATCACATCGGTTAATTTTGTCTTTGTGTATTTTTTTTTACTTCTTTAAAGTCTTTATATTTTTGATGTTTATTTTCTTTTCTAGCCATCATATTTACATTGCAGGGCATGAGAGGTGGTTTACTCTGCATCTCCTGCTATTTATTGTCATGTTCTTCAACACACTAGGCAAACAGACTTTATGAGAAAAAAGTGTGCTCTCTTAATCTGAACAGATAATGTTCTGCTATATCTTCTTACAGCACTAGGTAAGATGTTTATCAACCCGCAGTTTATGTAGTGGGAATTAAGCAGAATATTCAAAGAAATACTTCACCAAAGGCAACTTGTGCACGGGAGTACAATATCGGGAAATACCTATGATGTTTTAAATAAATGCACTAGTGATGAGCGAATATACTCGTTACTCGAGATTTCCTGAGCATGCTCGGGTGACCTCCAAGTATTTTTTAGTGCTTGGAGATTTAGTTTTCATCATATCAGCTGAATGATTTACATCTCTTAGCCAGCTTGATTACATGTGGGGATTCCCTAGCAACCAGGCAACCCCCACATGTACTTATGCGGGTTAACAGATGTAAATCATCAAGAAAGACTAAATCTTCGAGCACTAAAAAGTACTTGGAGGACCCCCGAGCATGCTCGAGAAATCTCGAGTAACGAGTATATTCGCTCATCACTAATATTCTAATGAGCATAGTAATAAGTAGGGAAAAAGCCAAAACTGCTGGGTCCCTGGACAGTAAACGTTCTGGGCAGTTTACTGTGCAAAATACTGGTATTTTTTAAATTAATTTATAAGAAAAAAAAATTATTTAGGGTTTGAAGTTTTATTATAATCAAGGCTCTGTGTGTCAGGGCAGGACTGTTGGGTGGCACTATGGGGTGGGAATGTGGGGCAAGACTGTCAGGCGGGACTGTGGGGCAAGACTGTGGGGCAAGACTGTGGGGTGGGACTGTGGGGCAAGACTGTGGGGTGGGACTGTGGGGCAAGATTGTAGGGCAGGACTGAGGGGCAGATCTCCAGCTCAGACATGGCCCATCCATTGCTCATGTAGTCTTTATTGTCCTTGTGGTTAAAACTTTGTGCCAGTGTCATGCTAAACGCGGGCAGTGATTGCACACATTATTCTCCTGGCAGACATCAGGAAAATGGTGCCGTAGTGGCGCATGAATAGATTTACATCTTGGCTCATCATCATTTAAGCTAGGAAGATGATAAAGACAACAGGGGGAGTGGAAGGGCGGTGGCAAAGCTGAAGACCCTGCCCACAGTCCCACTCCACAGTCCCGTCTTGATGTATGAAACTATGATTATAAGAAAACACTGATTACATAAAATACACAAAACAGATTTCTCACCACATGTATCGTTTTAAGTACCGTAGTATTTGAACTCGAATATGTCCATGTGTGTACTTACCTTAGCAAAATCCTCCTGACAGGGTCCCTTCAACAAAACATTATTGATACAGCCATGTGAGGATTACATGTGTTTTTAGTAATTTTCCACAATGAAAAAGTTCTAAAAATGCATATATGATTTTGACCTGATCCAATGAAATTCTATGGAGAAAATATGCACAGAAAACTCAGCGTACCCAAAAGATAGATATCCATGTTGCTGATATCAAACACGCACCACAGGTCAGTAAACGCATCATACAAAATAACAAAGTAGGCAAAAGATTTCTATGAATTCCATCGGCTTGCTAGATTTGTAACAATTTTTTGCACAACACAAGTTTGCGGTGGCAAAAACTCATTGTTGGAACTTAACTTTATGCTTGGAACCATATGTTGAAAATTGCATTTATCAGTTTGCTACTGGTTGCAAGATATAGAAGATGCCTCACTCTTCAGACACTCTGCGCACTGTGTTTTTTTCTGGTGTGGAGAGTGGTCGCATTACTGATGTGACTGCTCTTCAAACCATTTGGATCTCCATGGACAAATATGGATTATCTTCTCATTGGACAGATGAGGAATATAAATATAAATATATATATATATATATATATATATATATATACTGTATATATATATATATTATTTTTTTTATTTTACAGTAATAAATGGGTGAAATTTATTTTACAGTAATAAATGGGTTGAAATTTATTTCAAATAAATGACTTCATTCTTGCTGTGTCTTTATTATAATCTGACTATGGGGTTAGTAATAGGGGTGTCTTATAGGCGCCTCTCCATTACTATGCTTTGGGCTTGATATCAGCTGACATTATGAAGCTGACATCAACCCCACAACTATTACCCCACTTTCCACTGTGAAAAGTGCAAGTGAGAAGAGCTGGGCAAAGCATCAGAATTAGAGTATCAGATAGATGTGCCTTTTCTGGGGCGACTTCGCGCTGTTACTTTTAGGCTGGACATGGCTAATATCCATGGCCTTTTCCCAGTCTGAGAATACCAGTCCCCAGCTGTCCGCTTTAGCTTGACTGGTTGTCAAAATTAAATAATAAAAAAACTGCGTTGGAACCACTGTATTTTTGATAACGCCGACAGCTGAGGGCTGCATCAAAGAGCTGTCGGCTTTGTCTGTCCTTTTTATAAAAAAAAGAGGGAACTGTACATCATTTATATAATTGATTTATTTATTGCACAAGTGCTGGCTAGTGAATACTCTCATCATCCTACACCTGCTCTTACTGCTGTCAGCAAGAGCAGGTGTACGATGATGAAACTAGTCTTCTCATGAGCCGGTGCCTATGACCAGTGGTAACCTTTTTACCGCTGGTCAGAGCTGCTGGCTTCCACACTGTTATCTGTATGAGCGAGTGGGAAGCGCAGCTCTCGGACTGGTAGTATTGAACTTACCACCGATCAGATGACAGAGTGGGAAACACCTGATGTTTGGGCTGCCGGACCCAACCAGTTATACGGACTTTCTGGAGACACTTCTGATCCTTAAAGGACCTATATACATTACATTTTTTTCAGGCCTTCTTCATAAAGAGCTTTTTTTGGCTTGAAAATAATGCAATTCATTTAATCATTGATTTAATTTTTTGCTGTATTTTTTTTTCATTTAAGCATGCATATTTACATTTTACTCTCTCACAGAGAAGTCTATGAAAAAAAACACCAGATGAAAATGGCATAGATTGACCTTGCAGCATTTATTAAAAAAAATGGAAGGAAAAAATCCTTAAATGCAGTATTTTTTTTTCAAAAAAATATTTGTGAGGTGATTCTTTATCTATCATTTAATAATCCAGATATTATCAGACCCGCTTCAGATCCCATTAATGCCAGCCTAAAGGGAACCTGTCATGTCTACAAATCCTTTTTACCTAGTTTAGTAGTTGTAATCTACTAGAAAATAGCACTTAACTCATGCCTTCCTGGCTTGCTGCAGCAGAGGTCAGGGTATGTGCACACATTGAGTATTTGCAGCAGATTTTATTGCAACAAAAAACGTAGTGTTGGAAGGAAAAATGATGCATAAAATATGAATTCGTTTGGCATTTTTACTTGCATTTTTCCCCATACATTTGCATGAAGACAAATCTGCAAAAATACTGAATGATTGTGCCAGTAAATGATTACAGAGCACTGAATGCATAGTGTGAGCTGTCTTAGTGGTTCTTGGCACCACCACAATTAGGCTATTGGTTGGACTTGATGTACTAAGGCTACTTTCACACTAGCGTTTCCTGCAATCCATCACAATGCGTCGTTTTGCAGAAAAAATGCATCCTGCAAAAGTGCTTGCAGGATGCGTTTTTTCCCCATAGACTTGTATTGACGACGCATTTGCGACGGATTGCCACACGTCGCATCCGTTGAGCGACGGATGTGTCGTGCTTCTGCGGACCGTCGGGAGCAAAAAACACTACATGTAACGTTTTTTGTTCCTGACGGACCGCTTTTTCCGACCGCGCATGCACGGCCGGAACTCTGCCCCCACCTCCCCGCACCTCACAATGGGGCAGCGGATGCGCCGGAGAAATGCATCCGCTGCCTCCATTGTGCAATGCGTTAAACGCTAGCGTCGGAATCTCTCCCCGACGCATTGCGACGGGGAGATTCCGACGCTAGTGTGAAAGTAGCCTAAGTCTACCTTTCACCTTAAAAACTCTGAAACTATTGCTGGAAGTGAGCAGCTGCTGGGAGCATAGAGCTTCATTTTCTCCCTATAACTGCTGTTAAATGCTATTTACCTGCACATTACTACTATCTGCATCTAAATAGCTGTTCTGGAGGTGACGGGTTCCCTTTTGCCCAATTCCATGAACTGCCATTTTTTTCAACTTATGAGAGGGATTCATGGAAGGAATCAGCATTTTTGATTCAGGAACAGAATTACAGAACTACAGTGAACACTGACACAGTCTTATTAGTAAAATAGATAAAATTATTTTAAATTCTATTCTATACAGATATCTTAGCGATGACATTTTAAAACTCTGTGTCTGTAAGGCCACAGTAAGTTCAGCAGAAAGAGCTGTTTTTTTTTTTAAATTCAGTTCATGAACTTATTGCGAATGCACCTTAAATCATTTACACACAAAAACACACATAAACATACACATATACATAAACATGCTTGAGCATACTCAGACATAAACATACAAAAACATAAACATACAAGCATAAACATGCACACACATAAACATACATGCACAAACATACACACAGATAAGCATACTCAAACATAAACATACACATATATAAACATACTTAAACATACACACACTAGCATCCCAACATAAACATAGTCACACAAACATACACACTCATAAACATACACACATAAATATACACAGATAAACATACACACAGATGAACATACTCAGACATAAACAAACACAAATATAAATATACAAACATAAACATAGTCACACAAACATAAACATATACACACAAACATGCACACAAGCATACACACATAAACATACAAACATAAGCTTAGTCACACAGACATAAACACATATACACATAAACATACACACAAACATAGTCACACAAACATACACAAACATAACCATACATACACAAGCATATACACATAAATATACACACATAAACAGTCACACAAACATACACACAAGCATACAGTATACACATAAACATAGTCATTAGTGATGAGCGAATATACTCGTTAGTCGAGATTTCTCGAGCACACTTAGGGGTCCTCCGAGTATTTTTAGTGCTTGGAGATTTAGCTTTTCTTGCTGCAGCTGAATGATTTACATCTGTTAGCCAGCATAAGTACATGTGGGTATTCCCTAGCAACCAGGCAACCCCCACATGTACTTATGCTGGCTAACAGATGTAAATCATTCAGCTGCGGCAAGAAAAACAATCTCCGAGCACTAAAAAATACTCGGAGGACCCCCGAACGTGCTCGAGAAATCTTGAGTAACGAGTATATTTGCTCATCACTAATAGTCATACAAACCTCCACACCCATAAACATATACAAAAACATGGTCACACAAACACACACAAACATACACACAAATATACTCATACAAACGTACACAGATATAAACATACACACACAAACTTACACACAAATATACTCATACAAACATACACAGACATAAACATACACACAAATATACTCATACAAACATACACACACATAAACATACACGCACAACATACACACAAATATACTCATACAAACATACACAGATATAAACATACACACACAAACTTACACACAAATATACTCATACAAACATACACAGACATAAACATACACACAAATATACTCATACAAACATACACACACATAAACATACACACACAAACTTACACACAAATATACTCATACAAAAATACACACACATAAACATACACACACAAACTTACACACAAATATACTCATACAAACATACACAGACATAAACATACACACAAATATACTCATACAAACATACACACACATAAACATACACGCACAACATACACACAAATATACTCATACAAAAATACACACACATAAACATACACACACAACATACACACAAATATACTCATACAAACATACACAGATATAAACATACACACACAAACTTTCACACAAATATACTCATACAAACATACACAGACATAAACATACACACAAATATACTCATACAAACATACACACACATAAACATACACACACAAACTTACACACAAATATACTCATACAAAAATACACACACATAAACATACACACACAACATACACACAAATATACTCATACAAACGTATACAGACATAAACATACACACAAACATACACACAAATATACTCATATAAACATACACATACATAAACATACACGCTCAGGCATATACACATAAAAATACACACATAAACATACACAAACATAAACATACACACAAGCATATACACATAAACATACACACATAAGCACAGTCCCACAAACATATACACATATAAACATACTGATACAAACATACAAGCACTCCCAAGCACACACACAGATAAACATACACAAACATAAACACGCACAATTCTGCACACATACAGAGACACGCGCACTCACAGAAGCTTTGACAATGTTTGAATAATCACCAATCGCAGCCATCAGACAGCTATATTTTACTAAACTGTGCCATTCTGTTACACAAATTCCATGCAAATACAGCTGTTATTTGGAAATAAATTAATGTACACAGTTTAATCATATTTGTTTTCTGAAAAAGGAAAAATAAATGTATCACATGGATAAAACTGGATATTATGGTGTCATCATAAACTGTTGTTTTAATAAACTTGTACCTGAGCGGTTGAACTTCTGCAGCTCACGATTATTCAGTGGGAACTAAATTAGAGTATTTATACAGAATTCCTCCCCAAGTCAATGTAATTACAAATTATTTAAATGAAGGCGGCATTTGTGAGCGCCGATTAGGTACATTTCGCATTACATACTACTTTTGTTCGGCAGTCACTTACAAATTACCTTCAAAGTGGCATGTAGAGAAATGTGAGCGGTTCAAATAGATTCATAAAGTGCGGCTTTCAGTGCTGTTTATACCATTGTGTGACAAAGCTGCTGGGCGGCGTGAAAAAAACAGAAAGCAATTTGGCTATCAGTAGAAATTCTACATTGCTCTGAGCAGTGAGCTAATTAGACTATTACCACATGTTTGTCCAGAGCTACTTGGTAGGATTTCTTGATGAGAGTTTATGGAAGAATGAAGAAAGCTGCAGAGTGAAATACAGAAATGTGTCAATATGGAACAAGTTACATTAAAATGTGACCTTCACGTTGTACAAATCCAGATGCAATAGTTATCTTCAATAACTATGCAGAATATAGAATTTATTTGTTGGATTTTCATATTTTCCTATAGGCACACAAAAAGGTCAATGAGATCCTAAATAATTCATCAATGGTAAATCTACTAAAAAAGACTGCTGATAAAGCCACAATTTACTAAAAATTAACTATACGCGTAGTCCAAACATGTGTTCTGCCAACAGCTATTCCCCCCGACACCCCTATACCTATGCACATTCTGCTAATGGGAAAACAACAGTGATACCTCAGTACATGGCTTATATCTGGTGAGAATAGAAGACCGGGCACATAAATGTTCAACATACCCAATCTATTCCCCCTCCATAACATTTGCAATTCAAGAAATATCGGAAGGCTTTCATAAGCTTTTAATGTTTGGCAGGTCCCACAAAGGGCAGCTAGTTCACCTGGCATTCATCTCATTATATTTTTATGGCGCCTTCAAATCCAGATATAGTGATCCTTAACCTAGAATGTTACAGTATAGCACCGTACAGGGAACAGTTGATCAGCTGAAGTGCCTGGTGTCACACCCCCATTAATCAAATATTGATGAACTATAATAAAGGAAGGTCTGGCACCTCAAATGTATTTTATAACTATCTAACCTTGCACACTAACCACTTTTCTGTTTTCTTGGTAATCTATTAATTATTAATTTGTATTTACTTAATCTCCTGTGACATTTCATTTGAGAGGACTCTTAAACAGGATTTTACAGGAGGCTGGGGCTGCACTCACCCCCTACAGTGTCCATCGTCCCACATGGAAGAGAAGCCCACAGAGAACAGCACTGCAGTTACTCGCTAGTTTCTTGCATTGCTGACCTCTCTGAAGATGTCCGGGATTCTGAGTTATGGACACTGTGGCAAAGGTGAGTGCAGCGCTAGATGCCTGCTACAGTCTCCCCCACTGCTGTAGATTCTACCTGTGATAACATAGGCAAGGGGTGGAGATAGAAGAAGGGAATGACAACCGCTTCTAGCACTACCCTCAGACGAAACGTCTTCAGGGGCGACTCTGGTGTCACTCACTGCTTTTAGCATGCCCTCTAAGAATCATCATCAGGAGGCAGTGAATGACACAAGCAACTTCTGATGACAATTCATTGAGGGTAGAGCAAAAAGCTTTGGGGCAACACTGATGTCACTCACTTCTGTCTCTGCCCGTTGATCACGTCTTTCAGAGAAGCTATGATGGCAATATAGAACCAAAATGCTGGCGCTACTCTCATCTGTCCCACAGCGTCTATTACTCAGGATCCAGGATGTAACTGCAGCGCTGCCCCTAATGAATCCTGATGAAGGAGGGGTGATGGACGCTGCAGGAAGTGAGTGCAGCTCCAGCCTCCTGTGACATCACATTTTAGACTCATCTCAAATGAAACATCACAAGAAGTGTGTAGTAAAAACACATTTAGGGATTAGCTAGCTAGAGAAATGTAGGGAATCGTGGAATAAAGCAAATTACTAAAGGGGTTAGGGTGTAAGGATAGAAAATTATAGATTACATTTTAGGTGCTGAACCCAATCTTTAAGGATAGGCCATCACAGTATAAAAGTCCTGCACAACCCCATGAACTACAAATTGGTTGCATAATACTGCCTGAATCGCTTCCCAATATAGCTGGATCCTGGACAGAAAAACATGGTCCTGATTACGATGTAGCAAAATCTTGATATAATGTTCTGCCTCCGACTACCTTGCCTATAGTGATAGCACTGTACTGCGTGACTCTAGTGACTCTATGCATTTATCTATCTATTCTCACCCATTAGATGAAACAACGCATATCAACGGGATCCCAACTGGTAAAACACACAGTTGAAACTTATGTTACATTACATGAGCACATTTATTTCTAACATGACAACATATTTACACTAGAAGCCATTGACAATAAAAATAGTCAAGAATATAGACTAACAGATGCATTTTAGTAGCTGTGCACCAGTACAACACGAACCATGGCAGAGCATCATCAGTAACCCATCTACGCTGTTGACTAGCTTGCCATCTACATCCAGGTGTGAGCGCGGTTCAGCAGATTGAGCTCCTGTCCTGCGTGTTACAGAGGTTGAAAGCTTCAAAGCAGCAGTGAACAAAATATTCTCTGGCTGCATTCACTTAGCAAGTGCTCCAATAGACAGGTGGCATAAGACTGTTTGAGCTCAGCTGGCATTGCCAAATGGTGCTTTAGCTTGGCTTTATTCTTTTATTGCTTGCTAAACCGACTGACAAAAGTAAAAATACTGCTAAATGGCGCCAACAAAACATCAGACCGCAGGTAGACCTCCTCATTTACAGTTTTGCAGCAAATGCATGAATGACAAATTCAGCTCTGCTTTGTATAATATGTCCGAACTTGTATACCAGGACAGGATTGAGGGGTAAGAAACTGTGTAACAGGAGTGAAATGAAACTGCACCGTGCAAACCTTCACTGTCCTTTGCCATTTACATGCGGTTCCGTATTTGGACAATGAATGTTTACGTAAATATTGAATTGCAGTATTATTGCAATTATTTTTGGATACTTTTTGGCAGTATCACCAGTAGGGATGAGCGGACCCATGAAAGTTCAGGTTCTAGTACCTGACTTGAATTTTAGTAATTTTTTGTTACCGAACTTGAACCAGATCCCAAAAACAATAATGACCAGAACTTTAGATCCTGATTAATATTATCTTTCTTTCTCCGATGGACTTCCTCTGAAACTCCAAACTTTCCGGGAGAAGTAATTGATCGGTGTTTAGCTCTGGACACCAACTGTCCGGAACAGACCCCAAACTTTTAACTCCAAGTTTGCTCCTCTCTAATAGTCAGCCACTGTATATGGGTATTTTATGTGCACAGAATGGCATTGTTGAGTGGCAAGAAGAGCTTACTGTCCACGGCCACATTTTCGATAAAACCAGCCGAAACATATACGTTACTTTCCTAACAAGTAAGATGTTTCATGCTACAAATGCTAATATAAAAAGTAAAGTTGTAAAAAGTTTCAATTGCCATTTCCTCGAAGACTTGCTGTAAGAGATGAGGTATGGTTCTGCCATGTCCTCATATTGTTATTTATATACATATTTACTGCTGCCACCTGCTTGTAACTCAGCTCATATCATAAAGCAGTACAGTTCCCCTGTTTCATTATACTTTGACATTTCACTATAGCTACATAGCCGGCTATTTCTCAGCCTGCAATTGCTCTGCTGCCGCTCTTATTTTATATTACCTTGGTAATGGAATAAAGATCTTTCTCTCTGGTAGTAGGATCTCCTAGTTTTTTTTATACCCAGATGGCACAAAGCACTGCTGGCACATGTGACAATTATAGTACGGCTTCTGCTGCGTAAATGAACCCCCATAAACCCCATAGAGTTAGATTAGATTAGGGAATTGGGATATGTGCAGAAAGCATGGCCACTGGTCTCAAATGAACCAGATAGGAGTTGTCAGTGGTGCTGAATCGGCTTTTTTTTAGCCGTAACACATTTCGTACTCTGCAAAAGCAATAGAATTGATATTTTCGGCTGTCAGGACTTACTTTGGGATCTGAGTAATAATATAGCTTTCGGTTAATTTGCTGCCCAGTTTCTTTGATTTTAACTGGTGTAAGTATTAACTCTTCAGCTGAATTGTACGTTAGTTGCGTTAAGCGCATATTATGAATTATTGGTGCTACTATTATATGTAAATAGTCTACAACTGTGCAGAAAAGGCAAATAAAGCCATTGGTCTACCATCATGTCATACCGGCAGCGGTAAGTGTTGATATCGCGATTGTTGGTGGTGATTTGCCTTGGGTCTTGTGTTATTATAATCATTCAAAATCACACGTGTCCAATAGTTTCCAATGCAAATTACAGTGGATATTTAAAGAAATGAAACAAAAGGGTTTTCTAACAAGCTTCCACAGGAAAGGACATAGCTAGAGATGATGGAAATTGGGCAAATGAAACAGTGAAATTTGATTTGCATAAAAGTTATTTGAGGCAAATCAAATGTTTAGACCCCAGAAAGTAACAAAAAAAAATCACAGCTCACTGTCCGGTCCTCTGTGTCACTCCTTTAGGCATTCATCCGTCATTCGCCTCCCCCTCAGCGTGCTTTACTCTACAGATAGTAGACCTTTAACATCACTGCACACCGTGCCATCACAGTTACGATGTGCATCATCCGATGTCTAGTCAACGATTCGGTGAATGTAGGTTGTGATGTCATGACATGCGCCAAGATGGCACGCACCGGAAGTAGGCTGAAGAGGATGCATGTGATGGACGAAGGCAATGAGGAAGAAGTGCAGATGACAAAATGGCGGACTGCGCAAGGAGGGACAAGTGGGTAATGATGTGAGTAATGAGTTTTTTTCACCTTTTGCCAGCGCTCTACAGTTTAACAAAATTGCAACCAGTTGCATGCCATTTTGCTGAACTACAACAAATCTGTTTTCTCAAGAAAACCAACTTTTTGTACAATTTGAGGAGAATTTAATGCTAATAAAATAAATTTGACCACCTCTAGCCATAACTACTAGATCAATGTGGTTTTCATTGCAAAGACCCATATCAATGACATGAATGGTGGGCTTCTGCATGCCGCCACTCCATTCATTTTGGGGGACTGCTATATAGTACAGTATATAGCAGAGCATATAATAAGAATAAGCCCTCCATTCTAGCATTGAGAACTGATCTCAATGCTCAGACCCCACAGATCCAGTAGATTTCAACTATCCTGTGGATAGGTGATAACGCTCTCCACCTTGAAGACTCCTTTGATAAAGACATGCACATTTCGATTTCCTGGGAAATGTAATAATAAAAATAATAATAATCTTTATTTTTATATAGCGCTAACATATTCCGCAGCGCTTTACAGTTTGCACACATTATCATCACTGTCCCCGATTGGGCATGTATATTATTTCCGTACATATAAGGCCTGTCCAGTCCGCTGTGACACGTGTTTGATAGGTTTTTTTTTCCATAGAATGTGATCAGTGACAGTGGTGTAGCCAAATTGTTTTTCTGTCAGGCTTTATAAATACAGAAAAGAAACAAATAGTGGTAAAGGCGCTGTATCATGGTACTTAAAGGGAATCTGTCAACAGGTTTTTGCTGTGCAATATGAAACAGCTTAAGGTAGGGGTTAAAACATAGATTTCATTGATGCCTTTCCCATCAAGCTTCGTGGTTGTGTTTGCCTGCAATAATTGTTTTAGCACTAACGGATCATTGCTGGGACCCAGCATGCTACTCCGTCACACCCTCTCCTGTGATAGGCCCCTCACTGTCTATGGATATTGTTTGTACAGTCTGGTGTGGGTGGGTCTAGCTGTGTTATGGGCGGGGCTATCTTTCTCAGCTCTTCTGCATTGTTAAGTGTTGGGACCCAGCATGCTACTCCGTCACACCCTCTCCTGTGATAGGCCCCTCACTGTCTATGGATATTGTTTGTACAGTCTGCTGTGGGTGGGTCTAGCTATGTTGTGGGCGGGGCTATCTTTCTCAGCTCTTCTGCATTGTTAAGTGTTGGGACCCAGCATGCTACTCCGTCACACCCTCTCCTGTGATAGGCCCCTCACTGTCTATGGATATTGTTTGTACAGTCTGGTGTGGGTGGGTCTAGCTGTGTTATGGGCGGGGCTATTTTCTCAGCTCTTCTGCATTGTTAAGTGTTGGGACCCAGCATGCTACTCCGTCACACCCTCTCCTGTGATAGGCCCCTCACTGTCTATGGATATTGTTTGTACAGTCTGGTGTGGGTGGGTCTAGCTGTGTTGTGGGCGGGGCTAGCTTTCTCAGCTCTGCTGCATTGTTAAGTGTAAAATCTCTGATTGTATCAGAACAGCTGCACTCAGTAAACTAAGTGAAATATCATTGAATTCAGCTTCTCTTTGCCTACATCAGGATACTCTCAGATGAGGTGGCGAAAACCTGCTGACAAATTCCCTTTAATGGACATCTAAAGGGGATAAAGCAAGTAACTATGTTGTCCCATATCTAAGCCTGGCATCTTCTCTTGGAGATCTATTCCTCCATTGACACTTTCACTAGTTCGATCATGAAATATAAGACGATTATTTTGGGCTCCTTGCTTTCCCATCCTCCTTTCCACACATTGATCTGTTTTCAACATTTGTATTGCTCATTCACTAGCGGCGGCTTTCCAATTAATAGATTGGAGTCCACTGTTTGGCCCTATAGCAGCTACTATGTCTGCTATACATGGAGGCATGCTTGTAATATTTGGGATTCTATTTATTAAGGTGGGACATTTTAAGGAATAAATCCCTACATGTTCATAATGTTTTTGGCTCTACAGACATTTTGTATTACTTTGTTTTCGCTTAGCCTTGGGAAGATGTTCTGATTGTATGTATCTACTCAGAGTTAAAGAATAATGAGAGTGGTGCCCCTGAACAATGTCCTCAGATGCCTCCAATCTAGATCTCACTTGATTTTCCAGATCTATTTCTCAAATCAGTAAATGCCTCAGTAGTTCTGTGAAGACTTCTGGAAAAGCATTGTACAGGATTTCTAATGATACTTCTGAAAAATCAATACATGTTCTTGCCCAGAAGATCAATAAGCAAATACATTAATAGAAATCAGAGCAGAGAAAGGTAATATAAGCTTGTTTTGTAATGAGGCGAGTGTCTGGATTATATTTTATACTTTCCTATAGGATTCAGTTTATGATTTGCTAATATTGGAGAAAAAAACAAGCTTCTTTTTTTTTTTTAAACATTACCTTGATCATTCCCGTCATATTCCAGCCCTTTGATCGATGGACCTGTCATCAATATTTGATACTTAGATCAAACGTGCTTGAAAGATGGTTTGCATTAATCGTGCGTGGACTTTGCAAATGATGCATGTTTGAAATTTATACAAAGCTGACTAACTACTTCATTAAATTCTAATAGCTTCCCTTGCCTGAGAAAATTGGTTTTCAACAAATGTCTTCTGTTGTGTACTTCCCTTGACACAATGCTTCATATTTCCCATTTGTGATAATTGATGCTAATGCTGCTTTAGTGTAGAGAGTTGACAATGTTTTCATGAAATCACATGAACTAAGTTTGGGAAATTGCATAAATAGTATTAATTGCAATTGCTACATTAAGTGGTCTGATTGTTTTTGTAGTAAGAAGCTACATTCACACGTTCAGTGTTTGGTCAGTATTTCCCATCAGTATTTGTAAGTCAAAACCCGGAGAGGAACAATCAGAGGAAAAGTATAATAGAAACACATCTCCACTCCTGCATTTACCGCCCACTCCTGGTTTTAGCTTACACATACTGATGTAAAATACTAAAGGTACCGTCACACTCAGCAACTTTGCAACGAGAACGACAACGATCTGTGACGTTGCAGCGTCCTGGATAGCGATCTCGTTGTGTTTGACATGCAGCAGCGATTTGGATCGCGCTGTGCCATCACTGGTCGTAGCTAGAAGTCCAGAACTTTATTTCGTCATCAGGTCGGCGTGTATCGTCATGTTTGACATCAAAAGCAACGACGCCAGCAACGTTTTACATGGAGCCAACAACCAGCGAGAACGATAAGTGAGTCGCCGTTACGTCACTGGATCGCTCCTGCATCATTCTGGAGTTGCTGTGTTTGATGTCTCTACAGTGACCTAAACAGCGACGCTGCAGCGATCGGCTCGTTGTCTATATTGCTGCAGCGTTGCTGAGTGTGACGGTACCTTTACCGAATAGAGATGAGCGAATTTGTTCATTTTTTGTCCCTGAATCTGATGTTGACGTATTCGTGCCATATTCAAACACTATTCATGCCAAATGAAGGTTTGATGATTGGTTCCGAACATATACGGAAATTTCTACTCCCATTGACTCTCATGACGTTTGGCTATGTTCGACGAATATTGCAAAAACAATATTCGATGCCGATCGTATTCGGATTCCAAACAAATTCCCTAATCTCTTTTACCGAATACTAAACGTAGCCAGACTATGAGACATCATAATGAATTTTCCTTTTTCTGCCATCATTGATTTCCAGTTATCTTGGCTAAAACCAATTCCCATACTAGAAAAATGTGAGAATTTACAATTTATACCATATTCAAATAAATAAGTAATTAAAAAATTACTATTCTGCCTGTTCAAGGCTGTATTTCAGCATGAAACATAACACTTGTGCTATACCTACAGCCAGATAAGAAAAAAAAGGTCCAGGTATGTCCATTTGACTGGGTCAGCTGTACGAGGGATTTTTCCTAGTTTGAAATTTTGCGTATTGGTTGCTTGCAGCATAAAATATACTTGAATGAAAAATTATTGCATTCACCACACTTTTCTTCTTGGCAGGGACAGATGGGAAGTGTTGATGGAAAAGACTATTAGCTCTGTAACTGATATTAAAGGCAATACTATGGCTGAGCGGTAAGCATTGTTATCCTAAAGCTCTTGGTTTACATCTGACTGGAGACTAGATCTACAGATACTTCAAAGTTTAAGACGTTTTCTCAACTTCCCCTGCAGGAGCACACCGCTCCTCAGCTTTCCAACTTCGTTTGTTCTGTGAAGTGGTGCTTCTGATTGATTCACAGTTCGGCCAGTGGCATTGTTGTGTCATTGGCTTGAACTGCACAAGCCCCAAGTAGAGCGGCACTAAAGTTGGCTTAATCCAGCGGCCCAAACAGCACAGTTGTCTAGCTTCAAAATAGACCACATTTATTAAGTCAAGTAGGTTTGAAACTTTTTATTGCTATTGAGACCAGGACATATTTGATACATTTGTGTGAATTTGGAGATTATCATATATATAAACCGGAATAGGCTTTAGGCTGTAATCACCCATTAGCATTTAGCCAGGTCTAACAATGACCTCTTGTTGGCCAGTATCACTTTTTAACTATCCTCCCTCCCCTACTCTGGAACCCTCTACCACAACACATCAGACTCTCGCCTACCATCGAAACCTTCAAAAAGAACCTGAAGACCCACCTCTTCTGACAAGCCTACAACCTGCAGTAACCACTGATTGACCAAACCGCTGCACGACCAGCTGTACCCTCGCCTACTGTATTCTCACCCATCCCTTGTAGATTGTGAGCCTTCGCGGGCAGGGTCCTCTCTACTCCTGTACCAGTTATGACTTGTATTGTTTAAGATTATTGTACTTGTTGTTTATTATGCATACCCCTCCTCACATGTAAAGCGCCATGGAATAAATAGCGCTATAACAATAAATAATGATAATAATAACTCCTAGAAAAACTAGGTCCAATCTACAGAAGCCTTTTATGTATTGCCAAATCTGAAATTTCCAAACCTTAAAAAAACACACTTTTCTGAATGACTCTAGACCATAAACATTACAGAAATATCACCTGACTACTCAACAGATTATGTTGGATGCAAGGAGAATCGGAGAACGAGGTGCTGTCAAAGATATTTGTGAGCACTTGGCCAACAACCATGGAAGATATATTGGTGTTTTTCTAACTAATTCAGCCTTCTATCAATTTTTCAAGGAAACCGTGCTCAAAACAATCGTATTTTTTGCAATATTCTCAAACAAGGTTGGCAAAATACAATAAAATTGTAAAAAAAAAAACAGCTATACATGATTCATCCAAAAACAATAGGCTACTTAGAATATCCCAAGCAGTATTATTCCAAGATAGAGAACACTAGTATATATTAATCTACTAATGGGGTCTTCTGAGTACAAAAATAGCATGGAGAGTGACATGAAGCCTTAGTGTTCACAGAGTGACAGGGCTTATAAACATATTCTTAAATAGATCAATCGCAAAGGTCAGATCTTTCCTTTTGGCCACAACTCTTCTAAATATATGCGAGCCAATGCTAGAATATAAATACACCACTTCTGAGTGCATGGTAATCTTCTCTCAGGAAGGTAATTTGTAAGTAATATCATTTCACCCTTACCCATGTCAGGATTATGCTAATATCTGTAACCTAGGTCTCATATTAAGATGACATGTGCTGTGTGCCACACATGTTAATAAACTATGCTAACAGATAATATTATTAAAATGTAATGCCCAGAGCAAGACCGAACAGCAGACTGGACAGGGAACTGAGTAATCCCTTCCATAAGATTAAATATTACGCATTAAAATTACTGGAATACATGAATAAATCTGGTTTGTTGACAAATTGCTTCTAAACATTGTTTTGCTGTTTCTTATGTAATTGTTTTTCTTTTTGTTTTTGCTTTTTTTGCACTGTAATAATAAAAATAAGTATTAATAGTATGCGTGTTATTATGTTATGTTGTTTGTTTTTAAACTACTTAATTGCCTTAATGTCTATTTCAGTTCGACATATGAAATACATTCGTATTGACCTCTAAAAATAGAATTACTTGTGCCAGAAATTTTTCCATAAAAGACAGATGATAGTTGAGATAATTCAGCCTGGCCAATAAATTGGTAAAACAATTGCAAATGAATATCTACTTAAGAGGTTGTCCACTACTTTAACATTGGTAGTATAGGACATCAATGTCCGATCAGTGGGGATGCAACAACTGATGCCCCCGCCGATCGTCTTCTGGAAGGGCTCAGTTACAGAGCTGCTCCATCTACTGATAGTGGCCGCGGCCGGTTACTGTACATTCAGCTTTTATTCGAATCAGTAAGGTGCAAACGTGCACTACCCAACCATGGCTACTATCAGTAGGCAGAGCAGCTTCCGGCAGTCGTCCACACCAAGAATAGCTGATTGGCAGGTGTGTGGGATGTTGTACCCCCACCAATCAGACAGTGATGACCTATCATAAGGATACGTCACTAATGGTAAAGTAGTGGACAACCTCTTTAAAGGTGTAGATTGGGATTAGAAAACATTCTTTTTTAGTATCAGGTGTGCTATTGCACAGTAGTCTTTGATAAAAAAAAAAGTTTACTTTTTTTGAGGGCGAGAGATGATGGGGACCTGTCAATAGGATTTAGCCACATAAACTAAATCCACCACCTTTATGTTATCTGGAACAGCACTCTAAAAGCCTCAATATAAGTTCCCAGCTCATCATCAGGATTCCAAATACAATTATTTTTATAATTCAGTCACGCCATAAGGTATTTGGCGTCATCCGGTCCTGAGTGTCGTTGGTTAGTTGTCTCGTCTTCTTCTGACCCTGCAATATAAATCCCTGTGCATTGATTGAAGTGGCTGATGCCACCCACAGAGTCTGTTGCACCTATGTAGAACCTGTTCCCTTAGGTGCTGGTGAGGGAATTGAACAGACTCTTTGGAGATGACGTAAGACACATCAGCCCCATCAATCATGGCAGGAGGACGGCAATTAGGGGAACAGAGGAGACGCTGAGCACAGAATCGTGACACTCATTGGACCAGACCAAGCCAATTAACATGCAAAACAGGATAATTATAAGAAGGTATTTTTATTTGATATGTGTTTAAGATGGGCACGGGTTGCTGGAGTGCTGTTCAAGATAACCTAAAGTTGATGGTATTTAGTTTATATGGGGAAAACATGGTGACCATTTCCCATTTACGTATTCTTATATAAACCCTGTAAAGAGGATCTGTCACCAGATTTCACAATACAAAATAGATATATTATGAAAAACATCTTTAAGACCTGATGAGGTGGTATACCTACTTTGAAGATGCATGTTAGAATGACTGTATGATCCTTTTGAAGAGTGAAACTTAATCTCCTCCCACATCCAACCTTACCAGCTCTTTAGTCTCCTCTGTCACTGCTGCTGCTAAAATTTCACTCTGCTCAGTAAAAGCTGAAATACTTACACTAGTCAGTTACAAAATGTCCATATTATTCCGAGGATTTTACAGCCATTCTTATCCAATACAGCATTTTAGGTAATAATATGTGCAATTTGAATTCTCAAATTTGGTGCCTGATCTACTTTACGCCCATTTTTCCAATTTACCACACCCCATCTGGTTCTCTAGTAGGTATTTTTGAAAGGGCACTGCATGGCTAAGCCTTGTTGTTATTACTACACATGAGCCCTATAGTAACTTTCATAGGCTGTGGCATAAGAATATACTGTATGCACAAGATGTAATGCAGTGTTTTCCATACCATATGACACAATCAAAGCAGGCAAGCAAAAAAAATTAACTAATCAAATGAGACCAAAAATTGGTTTTAATCTGCTTAATGGCTGATTGACGTCAAAGGTTTTTTTTTTCGAGCCTTGTGTACAATAGCTGTAAATCAGCACTATTTCTCAGTGGTAAATGGCATCCAGACATGAGCGTCTGCATAAAGGGTACATTAACATTCTTGAGTTGGATGTTCAGTCTCTGTACTTTTTTTTTTTACCTAAGTTTGCCAAATGCAAATTATTAATATAAGCTTACATTTACAAATGTCAAACCTAAACTACATCTTCCTAATTGATTTTGGATCACAGTGACACAATTCTTCATTGTATATTATGCCAGCATTGTCATAGTCCTTTTTGGAAAGATTGATAGAACTTATTTTTTTTTGGTTTCTATTTTTGTTAAGTCCCTAGTTGTTTTTGTATATTTTTAGTAGCGGATTGTTATTTTTGATAAATGTGCGGCTCGTGAGATGTCCTTCCACACAAAGTATTACAATACATTACATAGAAAGCCCTCCTTGGATCTCAGAGGGCTCTTCTGTTACTTAGTGATGTCTCTATAGCTGATCCAGCAGCTGCACCTTATTGCCGTCTCAGCAAAGGAGCGGCACGGTATAATGGATAGAAGAAAGCCGCAGGGGAATAGTGCATATGATAAAGAAAGCATAGCTGCCCTTTTCCATGTGTTTGACACTGTCTGCTATAATAAATACAGAGCTATTACTGGTGGAGGTTTTTGCTACGAGAAAAAATAATTAATTACTTTATGTGCCATCAATTAACAACCTGAATCTATCTTGGCGTGAAACAATAGAGGGTACAGAGGTAAGAGAAGCATTAATGTACAGTAGATCTGCACAACGATTACCTACATCATTGTTTAGTGGGGCTATTCATTGTGGGATTAATGTGCATGGAGATAGTATTTTACGTTGCTATTAGAGTTGAGTGAATATGTTCAGAATTGGTCACCGAATCTGACTTTGCCACATTCTTGCCATATTGTTACCTTAGTATAGATAAATGACGTGGCACAACCTTAGGTTGGCGCTCAAAGTAGGGTCCCAGACCTTAAATTGTAGTAGAATTAAACTTGGCACTCAACGGATGTGTAGACAAAATATTTAATGGGGTCCACACTTAGCACAACAATGCAAATGTTTTGGTCAAACCATGACCTTCGTCATCCACCTCTTGACCAGTGGTGGATACCACGACAGAGGAGATACCTGCATACTCCTGATACACCGGCCTACTGCAATTAAATACAGAGGATTTGAATAAATTATTTTTATTCCATTTAAGCCTCAGGACGCTCCTGACATTCCAACTTTTTCCCAGAATACTAGTGATACATCTGTGCAGCTGGTACACTGACAATGGTCATGATTTGACCGAAATATTTGCATTGTTGTACTAAGTTTGGACCCCATTAAATATTTTGCCTATATTGTTACCTTAGTTGTGCCGAATGTATGTTTGATGATCGGTTCTCAACATATTCTGTCATTTCTACTCCCATTGACTCCAATGATGTTCGGCTATAGTGATGAGCGAGTGTACTCATTGCTCGGATTTTTCCGAGCATGCTCGGGTGACCTCCGAGTATTTGTTAGTGTTCGGAGAATTCATTTTCATCAGGGCAGCTGAATGATTTACAGCTATTTGCCAGGCTGAGTGGGGGTTGCCTGGTTGCTAGGTAATCCACACATGTAATCAAGCTAGCTACAAGTTGTAAATCATGCTGCTGAAGCAATGAAAACTTAATCTCCGAGCAGTCATAAATACTCGGCGACCACCTGAGTGTGCTCGGGAAAGCGCTCATCACTATTCGGCTTTGTTCGGCGAATATAGCTCTTGCAATATTCGCCGAACACAGCTGAACGTCAAAGGAGTCAAGGGAAGTAGAAATGAACGAATATATTCGGAACCGATCATCAAATATACATTTGGCAAGGGAAGGGTAGCAATATATCACAAATATTGCAATTCAGATTCAGCGACCAATTCCGAATATAATCATAATCGGGACCGAATTTTGAAAAATTTGTGCAAGTCTAGTTGCGATGCGAAGGCACAACAGATATTTTTCAAGAATATATGAATGGGGGTTATATGTATCGGATGCAGAATGCGTTTGGATTTGATGGACATGGCCTAATTGGGAGCTTTATAATAAAAGCTGTTAATTGGCTGTTCGACATTAATTCAAGCAAGTTACTATACTTATTATTAGAAAGTGATGCCTATTGAGTGGTAATGATAATGACACTTATAAAATTAATGATCATGTCTTACAATGACAATAACCTGCACACATTCTTTTTTTTGTCCCGGATTGCATGCTTTATTCTTGTGTGACAAGATACATGTAACGTATGCGCATCGTCATTATAGATATTGTAAAAAAAAATCTTATTGTGACAGCAGAGAAGGAGAGAACAAAAAAAAGAACAGTTGTTAGTTATTGGGAAATCATTTATGACAAAGTTAATTAACACATCCCATTGTTTCCTTTTTTTCTGAAAACAGTAAGATTAATTGGCTGGCAGCGTTTACATGATTATTTTAAGTAAATTATCTTCTATTGTATTTTATCATAATTCCTCATTTCTTTAGAGAGCCATAGTATAGGAACTGTGCATAGGATGTTTCTTTGCAGCATAAGAAATATATTTCAAAAATTTAAATGGTGTCTGTCAGCAAAAGATTGTTCAAGCTTAACACAAATTTAGCACACTTTATCTTCCTGCTTTCCTCATTTTCCATTTATAGCTTCTGTAATGCTGGACTTGTTACTTACAGAAGAGGGTGCAGAGATGGATGCAATATAAGTATGTGGAAAGGTGTACTGAACTGTTTGATTATGCCAAGGGTCCATTGAGAGACTGTGCTTGGCTTGAGCAATGATTTTGTGCTGACAGACTTCTTTTAACTATGGAGTCACATAAGGAGAAATAGTTGGGTTTGGGGCCAAAGAAACTATTTGTCACAACTGAAAGTTTCAGAAAGGCTTTTTGTTGCAGTATCATGAGAGTTACAAACTGGATAGAAAAATAAAGAGATTGCCCAGAGAATTAACATTATTTTCAAAAGTCTAAGAGGGAAAATTTCTCCTCGTGGAGAGTGACAAGCATGTGTAAGGAGACTTAAAGGCCATGCTTGAAACGCCACTCTGCCGTAACTCAAATATTCAGGGGCTCCAGGCGCCGCCCCCATAGCGCTGTTTTCGCATGAAATCCGGCGCCTGTGCTGTGTACTACTGTGTGGGGCAGGCGCAGTGAGCTCTGGCCGTCTGACGTCACAGCCAGGCTTGCAGACTGGGCCTGTGCGGCCGCCCTGCCTATGAATCCCAGCCCCGCACTGTGCATAATGCATAACACACTGCGGGGCTGGGATTCCCAAGGTGGGTGGCCGCACTGTCCACCCACGCGCAGTCTGCAAGCCTGGCTGTGACGTCAGATGGCCAGACCTCACTGCACCTGCCCCACACAGTAGTACACAGCACAGGCGCCGGATTTCATGCAAAAACAGCGTGGAGGGGGCGGCACCTGGAGCCCCTGAATATTTTAGTGATGGCAGTGTGGCGGTTCAAGCAGGGGGATGAGGACCTGCCTCCCTGTGGAAAGACAGGTATTTTGGAGAAGTAATAAAACGCATTATTTTGGGAATACATGCACCAAAAACTAAAAGAGCCACTTTGTTAGAATGCAGCATTACTGCTGCACAAGGTGGCTCTTTTAGTTTATAACGGCTGGAGGGGGGTGACAGTGGCCCTTTAAGATAAGATGCCAAACCAGAAATTCCATTGGCAGACACATTATTTTAAAAAGAACTAAGAAGTAAAGTTCACCCTCATCCTACTTCTGCTTCAACACTTACTTGGTCCCTGTTGATCATTAAATACTGGATCTGTCTGGAAAATGTCTGAAATGTCAATTCTCTAATTACTGGCTGAGGTGGGTCACCATTGTGGTCAGTGACTGGCTGAACAGGTAATTCCCTTGTGTCAATATGGAATAAAAAAATAAAGGCAATTTTTTATGCATCTATCTAAAAAATAATGTTTATTCCGTAGAAAATACCTTTAGGTAGATCAATAACATATGTAGCTTTTTTTGCAACTAATACTGATAAAAAATACATATATACTGATAAAATAATGTCCAAGTCATGTGCTTTGGACTATCACAAATAAAAATAACCTCTTTGCATGCCTAACTTCAAGATAGAGAAATAATGATGTCCTATAGACAGATTGAAATGTAATATTTAAGGTATACTGACATCCAAATTGTATTCTAGCTGCCTATTAGCTACAAGCAAGCAGAACAAAGCAAAATATTATGCAGTATCACTTGTCTTTCCAAAACCAATATCAGTTCAAGAGAACATAGTGACAATGTGAAAGCATCTGTTTTATCAATATTTCAGTCAATCCAGCCATTTAGGGAGTAAAAAACATGCAGCAAAAACAAGTAATATTTTTGAGCAACAGACCCTGGCAACCAATTTTATTCCTTTGCTATGTGCGCTCAGGCGGGAAGAAATCTGTAACTGCCATGGTAGCGCAACTCAGTGGCAAGATACAAGTTAAATATCTTAATACCTTGTCTACTATCTTTTCTTCTAGAATTGCTTGCACTGAATTACACCGAGGTCAACAACTCCTGCCTATTTATCAATTAGATGGGAATCATCTTGCTCAAGTATACTGATAGATTGATCCTGTTTTTTTTTTGGGGGGGAAGGTATAACGTTTTTGTAGTTTTAAGATAAGAAATATATTGCCTCCTGGGTGAGAAGCGTCATAGGCTAGATTCTCTTAGAGGCCTATAAAAAGCCAGAAAATCTAGCATAACGAGCATCATAGTATTTTCCTCCAATTCCTGAATCACGATGAAAAGCGAATGAATATTCGTAAAATTAGTAGGATCTGTTTTGTGTCCATCATGTAATAGATCAATATTTGCCTATTTATTTATTTTTTTACTTATGATGGAGCAGAAAACCAAAAATATGAAGCAGATGTAAAGTTATCTAAAAAAAATCAGTTTACACAAACTGTTAGTTTGCTTAATTTTACCCAATTGGATACAGTCACGTTAGCACTTTTGTTATATTTCGGTGATATATTACTCTTTGATCTCACAGTAAAGAGTGCCTCAGCTAGACTGGAGTCACGCACAGCAAGATACGGCCAAGTCTCGCACGTTAAAACCAGGCTCTGGCACCGGCACTCCAGAGCGGAGCGTGTGACCTCACAGCAATACATGGAGCTGCACGCTCCGCTCCGGAGTGCCGGTGCCAGAGCTTGGTTTTAACCTGCGAGACTCGGCCGTATTTCGCTGTAGTATGACTCCGGCCTAAGGTTGGGGCTACAATGCAAGCTTGTCCACTATACAGGTTGCATGGCCTAAGATTAGAGTTGAGCAAATTTGCTCAGATTCGGTTCCGAATATTGTTTTTGCAATATTCGTTGAACATAGCTGAACATCATTAGAATCAATAGGAGTAGAAATTGCCGAATATGTTTGGAATCGATCAATAAACATAAATTCGGCATGAATAGGGTACCAATATGGCACAAATATGGCAAATTCAGATTCGGTGACCGAATCCCAACAAATTCACTCAACTCTACCTAAGATTATTCAATGTTACCACAACATCACCATGTAATGCCAGTGAACGCGGATGCTTTCGACCTATGAGGTAGCCCGACTGAGACAGCAGCAGCATAGAGTCATCTTCTGTGTCAATGCCAGTCACTGTTTAGCCTCAGTCCAAGTCAAGCACTTATTAGGTTGACGTTGGCCTGGTAATCATCTGATCCAGCTTTAGAAATGAGCAAAAGTTAAGGCTAGCAGTAAAATGGTTTGAAAAACAAATGACTTTGGAATGCACGGATCGGTAGGGTCCACCAAAATAGGAGGCAATCTTTGTTAGTGGCTTTCTCCATTGGTTCCCGAGCAGGTGATCTACCATCTAAGATATTCATTCACCCTCATAAGTAATATGGAATGGCATTTGTAACATTGGCATTTATTTCACATTTACAAAGAAATTTTTTCCCTAAAAAAGAATACATTACATTGAGTTGTGCCTGTTTCATAGAGTATGCATATATATTCCCATCACTCCCATTCCTATTATTAGGTACTGAATACAAAAGAATATCGTTTTAGAAACTCTTTGATTACTAAAATATTTGATTTAACTGAATCATTTTTTGATGAGGGCTATTTAACTGTTTTAAGGCAATTGAGGATTTCAATGCCGCTCTGTGTAGGCTAGAAAGCATTTCTTAGGTCGCACACATTGCATTTGGTTAGTAAATTATCTATGTATTTATTTACCTAGCTAATAGAAAATCAGAAAAGGTAGGAAGCACTCCAAAAAGCTCAGATGTAAAAATGTAGTGATTAATTGGCCCATGTGGAAAAAGGCAACGTTTCAGCTAATAAACAATTGAACATTTGTCAAGCAGCAAAATGGTAAAAAAAACATATTTTGTATCTCTTTGTCATCTATCTATCTATCTATCTATCTATCTATCTATCTATCTATCTATCTATCATCTATCTATCTATCTATCTATCTATCATCTATCTATCTATCTATCTATCTATCTATCATCTATCACATCTAGATTAGATCAGAAGCATTTAACAGCACTTCTGCTATCAATTTAAATAATCATTTTTCTCTAATATTTCCACACAAAAAATGGAAAGTAGGACTGTTTTATGTTTGCATGGACTATATTTTGTAATCTGATTCACGTACAGCCATTTTCGGCAGATGTATTGATTTTTAAAATTGCTTTTGCTGCTTTGACTGCCCTAGAGACAAAGTCAATGAATTTATCATTGTGCTGTAGACAGAAAATACAATTTTTCGGTTGCGGGTTTCACATTTTTATACAATATGAATTAACTCTTAAAAGTTTGCCGTCTCTTTGAACTTTTACAAATAACGATTTAACACAAGCCTAATATGTTTGAAGCACAATTCAAAAAAATATTTTCATCTTTTGCGATAGAACTCACATGGAAGGAAAGGCAAATGGCTTCATTTAAATGTTTTCCCATTTTATTAATATTGTAGGTTGTAGTAAAGCACATGTGTATTTTGTAGCTTAAAGTCAGTTTTGAAAATCTTGATAATGCGGGCCAACATAGGTTTTAGCACAGTAAAGAAGCTATTTTGCAGTCAAATGATTGAAAGATTGGGACATTATTAACCCCTTAACCCCCAGAGCTTTTTCAGTTTTGCTTTTTAGTGTTTTGCTCCCCTTCTTCTCAGAGCCATAACTTTTTTATGACACCATTGGTTTTACCATGTCGTGTATTAGAAAACGGGAAAAAAATTCCAGGTGCGGTGAAATTGCAAAAAAGTGCAATCCCACACTTGTTTTTTGTTTGTCTTTTTTACTAGGTTCACTAAATGCTAAAACTGACCTGCCATTATGATTCTCCAGGTCATTACGAGTTCATAGACACCAAATATGTCTAGATTCTTTTTTATCTAAGAGGTGGAAAAAAATTCCAAACTTTGTTAAAAAAAAAAAATTGTGCCATTTTCCGATACCCGTAGCGTCTCCATTTTTCGTGATCTTGGGTTGGGCTGATGTTTTTAAATATGCCATTTTGGTGCAGATACGATCTTCCGATTGCCAGTTATTGCATTTAAATGCAATATCGAGGTGACCAAAAAAACGTAATTCTGGCGTTTTGACTCTTTTTCTCACTACACCATTTAGTGATCAGGTTAATCCTTTTCTTTATTGATTGATCAAGCGAGTCTGTATCCGGCTATACCAAATATGTGTATGTTTGATATTATTTTTGTTGTTTTATTTTGAATGGGGAGAAAGGGGAGTGATTTGAACTTTTATATTTTTTAATTTTTTAATTTTTCTAAAAACATTCTTTTTTTACTTTTGGCATGCTTCAATATCCTTCATGGGAGGCTAGAAGCTGGCACAACTCGATCAGCTCTGCTGCATAGAGCCGATGATCAGATCGCCTCTATATAGCTGAATTACTCACTTGCTATGAGCGCCGACCACTGGGTGGCGCTCAGAGTAAGCCGGCACTGACAACCATAGAGGTCTCCTGGTTGACATAGCAACATAGCGGTGACCAGCGATCATGTGATGGGTCAACCGGGGTGCGTATTTCCAGCGCGATTGGCAGAAGCGCTTGTTAAATGCCACTGTCAGAGATTGACAGCGGCATTTATCTGGTTAATAGCCATGGGTGGATCGTGATTCCACCCTCTGCTATTGCAAACACATGACAGCTGTTCAAACAGCTGACATGTCCCAGGAAAGATGTGGGCTCAGCGCTGGAGACAACATGAAAGAGATGGAGTCCGACTTTGGCGTAAATGTAATCTGGGGTTAAAGGGAATCTGACAGTAAATTTATACTCCCTGTTTGAGGGATACACAATGTAATTATAGGGGCCCTGGTTTTAAAACTATACTTGTAGCCACTTTGACAAAGGCCTGAGTTATCTGCAGCTCTGGGTTCCTAGCGTTCATGAACGGCGGCTTTCTCCTGGCTCACTGCTGTTTGACAGCTACTTTTCATACTTTTCATTCTTAGAATAGAAAGACAGCTGCCAATCAGTAAGGAGCATGAGAGAAACTCATGGGTATTGAGGACTCAGCAGTGCCATCACGTTATGCAGAGTACTTTAATTCTGCAGATGATAATTAGGAATGTCATGAAAACAGCTACATGAAACAAAAGAAATCAAGCAAAAAATGGAAAAGGAGAGGAACCTAGCTTTCCAATAATGGTGTCAAGTATACAAGGAACCATGTTCTGACTAGACGCAAGTAAATGGAGTAAAAAGGGAAAACGTTCCATCTTCTGGATCAAGAATTCCAAGTTTATTCAATCATTTCAAAATGTTGTTCTAAACACTAAGTGGGAAAACAAAAAGCAGAAAAGCAACGCATTTCGAATGTAGAATGGAATTCTTTGTCCAAGTCTGATGGGAAAAATTTCCAATCAGTCCTAACTACCACCGTGGACTAAATCATGAGGCGTTTGGAATCACATGATATATCTATTAAACATAAATTAGGTATTTGATAGTGATGAGCGTATATACTCGCTACTCGAGATTTCTCGAGCATGCTCGGTGGTCCTCCGAGTATTTTTTAGTGCTCGGAGATTTAGTTTTTCTTGCCACAGCTGGATGATTTACATCTGTTAGCCAGCATAAGTACATGTTGTGATTCCCTAGCAACCAGGCAACCCCCACATGTACTTATGCTATCTAACAGATCTAAATCATTCAGCTGCGGCAAGAAAAACTAAATCTCTGAGCACTGAAAAATATTCGGAGGACCCCCGAGCGTGCTCGAGAAATCTCGTGTAACTAGTATATTCGCTCATCACTAGTATTTGACAAAGAATGCCGGATTACCTTCAAAACTTGTTGCTCTTTTGCTTTTTGTTTTTTCACTTATTTTTCGGAATGTCGTTTTAAAATATATGAATAAATTCTAAACCGGAGGCTGGAATATTTTCCCTTGTGTATATGTGTATAGGGGCCAGGTCGAACCTGCTCTGCATTCTATGTAATATCTATATGCACATTGAAAAAACACTCTGTTTTTTTTTTTGCTTATGTATTATAAATGTTTATAAAATTTAGTATCCTTCCAGCTGACAGAGATGGTACTGAATATAGCTGGTCATGTCATGCTGTACTGAGGCAACATGGGATTTTTTGCAGAGCACAGCGTGATATTATAGTTTGAGTCAAGATTGAGGATGAAGAGAATAAAATATGAGGATGAAATACATGTAAATGAATACACTGTAAATAATGAGTGTGAAAGACAATTAGGAAGGGGTGGAGTTATAAAAGACAAAAATGTGAATGCTTCTTTAAGGATTTAAAAATATTTAGAATTGAGAGTCCTCAGTGGTTGATACCTTTTAATGACTAACTGAAAAGATGGTAATAAATTGCAAGCTTTCGAGACTACACAGGTCTCTTCATCAGGCAAAGACTAAAACACGGTACCAAGATATATTTCTTTTCTGTATCTTTATGGAGTTGTCATACAAGCTATATTAAACAAGCTTTTTATTTTTGTTGCCAGGTATATTAAGCAAATGTAATATTGTAAGTGAGAAATTACTTTGCACAATATTTTACGTACACGTTTTAACTTTTACACGTTTTAACTTTATGTGAACCTCTTTATGTAAAGATAACTTTTTTGTACGTTTATGATTAATCTTTCTCTATCCCCTTAGTAAAGTAGTCTAGGTTTATAATACTGATTACCTTTGTCGCCTGTGTAAATGAGGTAATCAGAAGGTCATTGATCCACCATGGTCTATTTTGCCCATTAACCCAAGAGTTCAAGAGTTTAACTGCAATGGATGTTCGTTTTAACTAGCTCAGATAAATGTGCATGATACTCCAAAGAGTGAACGAATTCTTGGCTATACCATTAGTAGTCACAGTATTGAGTGCAAGTGGTTCCCCTGTATAGCCAAGAGCATTAGCTTTATTAAAGAGATCAATTGTTTTAAGTAAATACCACTTTAAGCCAAATGGGGAAAACTCACTGAGGACTACATTAAAGAAAGGACAATTTGTTGAAATAGGTTGATTTGTTCTGGTTTAGCTTAAAGACCAGAATGCCATAACTTATATTACTCTTCAATATATCCCAATAGAGTTTATTCTATGTGGTTCACATGATCTTCAAGCTTTAATCAATAGCACTTAAATTCCATTTTTAGGTATACTTTTTAAGAATTTGACAGTATGTTTCATTAAATCCACCATCGTTGTTTACAGTTTTGCTCCTCATCAGGAAAATAATATATTCAAAAACATAGAATGCATTTTTGATTGAAAGGTCTAATCTTTGGTCCCTCTTTGTTCTTACTTTCTTGGCAGTCATGCATATAGATTATAGTAAAGGTTACTTTTATGTACTCTTTAAAAAAATCATCAAAATGTTACTAGTTTAATTAAATAAACCTAGATTTTGGGTTCTTGATATTGTTGAATTGTAGGGTAGATTGTTGAACAGAGCTAGCCTTGATCAGCACATATTTCAATGTTGCATGCTTTATTTTTATTTAAGAAATAAAAGATTTCAAGGTTTTGATGCACTGTATAGAAATTCCTTAGAATGCGCTTCAAATAAATATACAAAACAGAAATTCCATGGACAAATGTATTGATATACACCTCAATTGAGTAAGGTTTTCATTCAGTTCCATTGGTAGAAGTATATAAAATGAACCCCCTTCCATGCAGTCAGACTTTACAAAGTTTTTAAAAGAATGGATCACTATAAAAAGCTCATTGAATATGAGCATGGCATCCATTGTAACAAAAAAGGTTGTGAAATTTCTTCATATCTAGATAATCAAGGATCAACTGTGAGCTATGATAATGAAGGTGGAAGAGAATAGAAACCACAGCAAATCAATAAAAAAGTAGAGGACCAGGTAAAGTTACAAATCTGGACTGGTAAGTGCTGTGACACATACAGCACAAAAGTCACTAACATTCTGTCGACTTATTGTATACAGCGTTCAAAACCTTTGGCATTATTATCAACACAGAAACTACAACGTGAGCTTCCTGGCATGTGTATCCATTATAGATTAGAGAATTTATTCCAGTGGAATTGAATTCTACTGAAATATTACAAAAATCCGCATTTGCAGATTTTTTTTGGCAGGTGCTTACACTCAGATTCAGGAAAACTAGCGGCCGGTTGGCTGCCATTTTGCTTAACCGTAAAGGGCCATCAAAAGTAAAAATAAAAGTACTTTTATGCCTTAATGCTCACCTTTCTGTCTTCTCTGCTCCTCATCATACACCATGTTGTCCTCATCACATCTTCTTATTGTTGTTGCAAGTGCTAAATTCCCAGGTCTTTTCACGCTAAGACAGGACAATGTTCTGTGGATGTTGTTTCTGCAAGTTCTTCTGTTTCTTCATGCAATCCCAAACAGACTTGATGATGTTAAGATCAGGGCTCTGTGGGGCCATATCATCACTTTTAGGACTCTTTGTTCTTTACACTGAAGGCAGTTTTAATTACATTGTTTGTATGTTTGGGGTGGTTGTCTTGCTGCAGAATAAACTAAGAGCCAAGATGATGCCTTTTTGATCATTGTAACGCCGGTGGGTTTAGACTGTATCTTGTTTCTTTGGTGTTACTCTGCATGTCTCTGCTTTAACCCTTTGCTCCTCTCCCCTTAATTTGCAGGGATACTGTAGTCTGTTACCTGTATGGATGCGGGTCAGTTCCCTGTGCCGCTGCGTAGCTGTACATGTGCTGTGATGTCTTTGCCCTGCTGCATGACCACCCGCAAGATCGGTCCCTGGCTGCCGCTGTGGAAGCTATCCGCAGGCTGGAAGGTCATCTGCAGCTGGTGCATGCCTTTCCATGTGTGGTCAGGCTAGCAGTCGCTGCCAGGTGCCCTAAGCCACAGTCCCTGTGCTGTCTGTGCTGTAATGGTTTCTGTTTGCGCTTAGGCTGCGCAACAATCATATTGCATGATGGATAAGCATCAGCCTTGATCTCAATATTAGGGTTGAGCGACCTTGACTTTTTTAGGGTCGAGCCGGGTTTCGCGAAACCCGACTATCTCAAAAGTCGAGTCGAGTGAAATCGGCCGATTATGGCGACAAGTCGAGGATCGACCGAAACACGAAACCCAATGCAAAGCCAATGGGAATTTTTTTTTTTTTTTTCTCTCTCTCTCTCTCTCTCTCTCCCCTCCGTCCGTCCCTGAACTGAAAAGCTGGTGTTACACAGTGCAAATCGCTACAGCGCACAAGCGACAACATGGCGATAGGCATCCACGCCCCTAAGACCTATGTCATCACTCTGCCCACGCCCCTTCATTGGCTGAAAAAAATGGCGCCAAGCGCGTCATACGAAACGCGACTTTGGCGCGAAAGTCGCATACCGCATGGCCGACCCCACACAGGGATCGGGTCGGGTTTCATGAAACCCGACTTTGCCAGAAGTCGGCGACTTTTGAAAATGAACGATCCTTTTCGCTCAACCCTACTCAATATCATCCAGTCTGTTTTGGATTTGTCAAAATGTTTTAAGCGAACCTACATCTACAGAAGAACTGTGGTTAATTCTCCAAGATGTTTGGAAGAACCTCCATGCCGAAGTCCTTCAAAAACTATTTGAAAGTGCACCCAGCGGAATCGATGCTATTTTGAAGGCCTAGGGTGGTCACACCAAACATTGATTCAATTTAGATTGATCATGTTTTGAAAGTGCTCTACTTTTTAGCAACTTTTCCACAATTGTACAATGCTCAGGACTGTATATATACTGTAAATATGTTCACGTTAAACTTGTGAAAAGACAGCACAAATATTTTTTTGGACCAAGTTAAATTCACATTATATAGTGATTTCTCAGTTGTCCGGATCTCCAGATGCCAGTGATCACCCCATTAAAATGTAACAGTACCCCATGATGCCCAAGGCATGTTCACAGCCTACTGAAACTCATGACCAACGTTCTGCATTTTATCTAGTAGTAATATTAACTTCTGTTGTTCCTCGTTGGTAACTCGCAAGAGTACATTTACTGCCAGAAGAGGAGAAAGGTTTATTCATAAAGTACGTACATTAATAAATGACATATTATAAACAGATCAGTCCTTCAGAAATCAGTATGAATTAACGTTTAGCATAATTCTAGGGGTTATGTAATGCTGACATAGACATCAAATAATTTTTTTATATGATATTTATTTAGTAACCTTGAGCAATCGCCATGACAAATACTAATAAAATGCTTGTCAAACCCCTGTCAATTTAAATGTTTTCAGTATAATAAAAGCTCTACTATTTATCTACATTTGCAAGTAAAATATGTAGGTGCCACATCTTCTTTAAGAAATCATGTTTCATCATCCCTTATGGCAACATGGACAACAATCCTGTCTCGTAAAAGATTCATGACACAACTTTGCACTTTCGTATGCTTGCTTTCTCACAAAAACAGTGCAAATCCCATCAAAAATTTAGTAGAACCCCTGCCTCATCTGTTTAGGCCTGAAGCTAGTTGCGGGGACAACTCATTAGGGACAGGCTCATTAAAACCAGCCCTGGAGCGAAAGCAGTTTGCAAGCTTCCTCATTTTTATTCACTTTCACCTAACCATTTGAGTTTCTTGTGTTTGCCGGATACTGAGCTTTTAATGATTCCGTACAATAACCGAGGCTGTTTTGAGGCCTACGATTCTCAGCAGCTTACAAACACAGCTCCTTTACGCTTGCCAAAGCTAATGCGGCACTGCTAATTTATATAGCTTTTGATGGTTAAGTGCCAAATTAATGACAGAACGGGAACGAGAGACGCAGAGGTATACAAATCTTTCGCAAGTGTAAAATGGCATTGTAAAATTAATCTGTTTCCAGTCTAATGCACAAAGCTATTTTTATACAGATTTGTCTGTTCCATATTTTCATGAGCGTGAGTTAACATATGGGTGCATTCTTCGCATACATTCAGAAGGTTGATTGATAATTATGTCACTTCAAGGATAAAAAGATGTACCATATATATATATATATATATATATATACACATAACTGTTCATCTGAAACCTATTAAATATATATATATATGTATATTTATATATATATATATATATATACCTATTTAATAGGTTTTTAGATGAACAGTTATGTGTATATATATATATATATATATATATATATATATATAAAATCATAAGTGTTCATCTAAAACCTATTACTCCATTTTCAATAAATATGCATGTCAAGCTGAATGTGAATTTTAGTTTAATAATTGGGAGGGCACTGTCAGACCATTCTTGCAGCAGATTATCCAAGGATCACGCATGTTGCACTTCTACATGTCCAATCAATTTTTCCCCTGAAACCTACCTTTAACAAACTGCACTAAGACTTCCATACACTTTAGCTCATTGATCAGGCATTTTGCAGTCCAACATGTCCAATTAATCGTACCAGTGAAACCTACCCATAACAAATTGCAGGAAAGCTACCATACACATTAGCTCATTGATTCATCCCGTACTAATTGGCGGGTTCGGACATATTTGGTCTTTGTATGGCCAGCTATATATCCTTACAGTTGGGAAATGTAAAATATTTTTTTTTTATATTTTTTCAATTCTAGTTTTATATATCAAGACATAAAAAAAAACAACTGGACATTAGAACGTTTTAAAATAAGATAAATACAAAAGGACAAGAACAACAGAACTTGAAAAATGATACCGTGTCATTGTTTATTTTACAAAAACTAGACCCAATTCTGAGGCAGTTTGTACAAAATTAAGTACCGTATTCTTCAAACTATAAGATGCATTTTTCAACTAAGGAAACATTGGCACGGCCTCCTCACCCCTCACAGAGAGAGCGGCTGTCGCTCGTCTTGTCTGACACTGATCTATGTGATCAATACAGAGCAGGAAAGGAAGCTACCGGGAAAGAACGGAGGCCGCAAGATATGAGAAGATGCAGGGACCTTTTGCACACGTAATTCCAGGACCTTTCAGGTCATGTGACTGATCACATGGCTTGAAAAGTGCTTGAATTACTCAAGTGGAAGGTCCTGCAAATGCTTTGTTACTGTAGTCTCTGTACAAGTGTCAATCAGGAACTGCAGAATGAGGTAATGTAGTGTGTGAGTGTGTACATGTATATATTTTCACATATTGCGCATGCTGCAGAGTTCTGTATGTCTATACGTGCATGTACTGTGCATGCAGCAGAGCTGTGTATGTCTGTGTATGCATGTACCAGCGCTGTGTATGTCTATACATTCATGTAGCAGAGCTGTGTATGTCTATATGTGCAAGTATTGTGCATGTAGCAGAGCTGTGTATGTATATATGTGCATGTAGCAGAGCTGTGTATGTCTATATGTTCATGTAGCAGAGCTTTGTATGTCTATATGTGCATGTATTGTGCACGTAGCAGTGCTGTGTATGTCTTTATGTGAATGTAGCAGAGCTGTTTATGTCTATACTACACTTCAAGGGAAGCTTTATTTATTATGAGCAAATGTTTTTTTCATATTTTATGCTGTCTAAAACTGTGGTGCGTCTTATAGTAAGGTGCGTTTTATAGTCTGAAAAATCTGGTACATCCTTACTGCTACCTTACAAATTATGTGAGCAAGTAGCAGCAAGTAGCAGCCAGGTGATGCAAATCAAACCCATTGATTAATTGTTCATCACCAAGTGTGACCGCTATGTAAAAGCAGAGATTTTGTCTGTTTGCTGGCCTGAACCATTTAGAAATAAGCTAATACAAGCAGAAGATCATAAGTAATGATCTATGAGAAGAGAATTGTTGCAATTGTTGCTGCGTATCAATTTGGGAAAGGTTATAGGGTTATTTACAAACAATTTGGAGTCCATCATTGTACAATAAGAAAGATTATTCCCAAGTAAACATCATTCAGGACATGTGACAATATTCCCAGGATTGGACCAGCCAGCAAATTAATCTCAAGGTCAGGCTATGAAATTCTCAAAACAATTACAAACATTCAAGAGCTACAGCTCAGACACTAAAGGTCTCAGCATGTTAAATGTTCAAATTCATCACAGTACAATTAGAAAAAGACTGAACAAGTATGGCTTACTTGGAATAGTTGCCTGTATAAAGTCTCATAAAAGAATGTAGAGGCACAGGTAGTATCCAAAGCTGCATCTCAGCAAACAACACAAATTCTGGTGCAAGACCAAAGTGAAGATGTGTATCCATAATGCCAAATGTGATGCCATCTGGGTCATGTAATAGGACAATGGTCCAAAGCACACCAGCAATGGTCCAAAGCCCACCTATATCAGATTGGCTGAAATAAAATCTCGGTGTTGCAATGGTCCGGTCAAAATTCAGTTCTCAAGCCAATTACAAGAACCTGAAGAGCGCTGAGCCTAAACGAGTGTCACAAAACTCAATTAAGTTAAATAATAATGTACAGAAGAGTGGCCAAAATTCCTCCAGAATGATGCAAGAGATTAAGAAAGTCTTACAGAAAATGGCCACTCCAAGTTTTTGCTACTAAATGTGGTTCTACAAGCCGCTGATTCATGGCGTGTATTACATTTTTCACATACGGCTGCTGTATTTTGGTCTTTTTTTTCTTCAATAATGATGCGCTTTCATGAGCCATTGTTCATCCGAGGTTTATAGTCATCTAATTTTAAGACCTTCTAAGTACTGACACATGAAAATCATAGAATTCAAAGAAGGTGTACTTAGTTTTTCTCATTACATTACCTTTAATTTCAATAGAGGCACTGATAATTTTATTTAGAGGGGTACACGCCCCTCAGTAAACCCCATTCTGCATCAAACATGAACAGAAAGACCCAAAACTAGAGTTTGTAGCTGAAGACTGGAGAATCATTTAGACCCGAAGAATATTTATAGATTGTATGAAAAATAATATTTGTAGACCTAATTAAATTTTTTTAGCTGAAGAACCATAGAAATCCAAATGGTTTAATTAACTGATGAAAGCCTAAGAATTGTAATAACTAGGGTTGAGCGAAACGGGTCGGCCATTTTCAGAAGTCGCCGACTTTTGGCAAAGTCGGGTTTCATGAAACCCGACCCGACCCCTGTGTGGGGTCGGCCATGAGGTCGGCGATCTTCTGATCTGGAATCGGAATTCCGATACCGAGTTCCGATATGTTTGCAATATCGGAAATCGGTATCGGAATCCATATTTAAGTGTAAAATAAAGAATTAAAATAAAAAATATTGCTATACTCACCCTCTGACGCGCCCTGGTACTAACCGGCAGCCTTGCTCCCTTAGAATCAGCGCGTGAATGACCTTAGATGACGTCGCGGCTTGTGATTGGTCGCGCGACCGCCCATGTGACCGCTCACGCGACCAATCACAAGCCGCGACGTCACCGAAGGTCCTTCAAGCGCTGATTCTTAGGAAGGAAGGCTGCCGGAAAGAAGAAGGGCGCGTCAGAGGGTGAGTATAGCAATATTTTTTATTTTAATTCTTTATTTTACACTTAAATATGGATCCCAGGGCCTGAAGGAGAGTTTCCGCTCCTTCAGACCCTGGGAACCATTGGAAACCCAATGCGCTGCATTGGGTTTCGAGTTTCGGCCGACCCCGACCCCGACTTTTTTATAGGATCGGCCGATTTCACTCGACCCAACTTTTGAAAAAGTCGGGTTTCGTGAAACCCGACCCGATCCTATAAAAGTAAAAGTCGCTCAACCCTAGTAATAACTATTAAACAATTATAACACACTTTTACATAAGGTAACTAGGCACTCTGAGGTATGCAGGGAAGTATTGTTTATTCATGCAATCCAAAAATATTCAGAACAATTAACGTTTTGGCCCTGAATCCGGACCTTCATCAGAATAGGGACATTCACTGTAGCGCTCTTCACAGACAACTGCTTCCAATTCCATAGCAATCTGCACCATTCTGATGAAGGTCCTGATTCAGGGCTGAAACGTCAGCTGTTATAAATATTTTTGGACTGCATAAATAAATAATTTTTTAACTCTACTGCATATCTCTGCATGGTGAGTTTTCGTATATCTAGATTTACCCTACCCGAGCAACAGCTCATCTGTTGAGTGACGCATACTATTAACTACTCTTTTATAGAAGCCACGATGGATATGATGGAACCATTCCGTTACATTTTTTGACAACTCTTTGTTTACATTCTTTATGCTAAAATGGAGAAGAGCGAGAAAAGCTCAATATGCTCCTACATCAACGGAAACCTGGTGGAAAATAATGGAAGGGGTTGTCCGGTAAAAACAAGCTATGCTCTATACACAGTATGACAGGGTCACTGGCACGGTTTGTGAGGGGAGATATGTGTCATGAAGATTGCTTTCTTGCATGATCTAAAACCCCATAAGTTCTCTGCAGCATGCTATGTGTTGAAAGGGTTAACCAGCCATGATAAGGGAATGTTTTTTTTTGGTGTGTAGATGAGAGATGGGTGGAATGCCTACTCAGCATATCTCCCCCTCAAGGGTGTGGCTGGGGAGTTAAATATTCAGCCACTGTTTTTTTTGTTTGTCTCTGTGTTGTGTTTGGAGAGGAGAGACTCCAGATGTGGCTCCAGGGACACCCACCGATCAGCAAGCAACGACCTGTCTCACCAGATAACTTTATTAACCCCTTTAACAATAATCAACACCTGTCTACTTTAGGCCAGGTTCACATTTCGTTAGCAGCAGCCCATTCAGCACATACGCTAACATGCTGCTGTAACATGCCGGCATTTGCATCGTGCTAGCGCAGATAGAGCATCTGCTAGCTTTGTCTGTGCTAGCAGTGACGGACCCGGAAATGCTGCAGCCCACGTCTCTTCAGGGTCCATCACTCAATGTCAGCACATCCCTAGCGCACGCCCATTGTGGGCGTGTGCTAGCGATGCATCCGACATTGCAGTCAATGGCGGCCGTAACGGACTACGTTACACCGCGCTTATGCCGCAGTGTAATGTAGTCCATCTAACGGACTGTCTGGATGCAGTGTGAACCCAGCCTCAAACTACTCTGTCATTATTCCAATAAGGTGCTACACAATGGATCTGTTATAAGCAGCTTGTTTGTGGTTTTCATGTGCGGGAGAAATATTTTCCCAATTAGAAAAAGACATGTAGATTAAGCTCGGCAATAACGCACGGTGGCAGCTCGCTGAACTCTAGAAGCTGTCAGCTTATACTAGATTCACTCCCTTTTTAAAACATTAATGTACTTACAGATGCAGTCAGCATCCCAAAAGCGAATGCAGCAAATCGACAACGTTCTCCATGTGCATTACAGTCTATCACGAAATGACAGCTCCATATACAGTATGGCCAATAACAGGCAGCCATTTCTTAATGCATTTGCATTATTGCAGCTTGCCAAATGACCTTTCTTGGCATGAAGGAAGCTATCATAATGCTGACTAAACCTTAATCTTCCATACATAAGGAGTTGGCTTGATTATTGCCATCATCATCATCAATGTACAGGCTGCACAGGAATAAAGCCGAACAACGTAGCCCCGAGGGCTTCATAGCCGCATTCATAGACGCTACTCAATCTTGCTCATTTCTACTGTTCAAGTGCTAATGTGTTATCTCGGGAGAATAGACTGAGTGGTTGTACAAATGCATCCAATCTCGCTAGTTAGTGCAATTTCATGTATTGGATTAACTGAATTTATCTATATTCTATTGAGCGTAACAACCAGAAGGATGTATAGATATTAACGCTGCATTAATAAGCATATCGGTAAACGTCTCGTCATTTGGCATGTAGAACCTAAAAAAAAGAATAGAACTCTTTCGAATAATACAATACCTTCTTTTACAATTATCTTCTGTTTCCATAGCAGCCAATAAGATATTAGCTTTGATAGCATTAGTCGAATATCCTAATTAAAACCCATTTTAAGTGACTGGTATTTACTGACAATTGGGATCCATAAAACCACAAAGTTGGAAAATCTGATCGTTAAGGATGCTAGCGTGTTTTCCCGGCAGTGCGTAGAAATGTTTTAATTCATTATTTTCCTATTGGTTCCACTTATTTCAAGATAAAAGGTGTAATGCGATCGGCTTTCATTTTTTTTTTTTTTACGATATTCTGTTGGATATGTTTAGGCTATAAGTATCTAAGTGTGGAGACCCATTGTGGATCTGACGGAACTGAAAAGAAATTCTGTGTTTCAAGGAATCCTTTACGTACTTCAATTTAAGGTAAGGGTGGACTCATCTGTAGATCAGGGGATTAATAAAAAGTACACCTTGTGAGTCAAAGAAGTTATTGTGGGGGGAGGGGGGGCACAGCAGAGAACTAGTGAAAATACAGAATAAAAACAGAATAAAACAAAACAAATAAATAGTTATTTTTTCTCTTTGGTTTCACTAATTTTTAATGATATGGTATATTGTTTTTCACGCTTACCTTTACAAGATTATGTATTTTTCTTTTTATGACATTGCTTCTTATATAGATACACTATGTCTGTACGATATATGAATACTTGCTGTGTCTATACAGTGATGTGGACTATGTCAATAACAAAGACATACAGTACTGTACAGTGACATTAGTATAGTTTCCTGGTGAGAAATTTACACTATTTTCTTTTTTAATCAAAATAATATTAACTCAGAACCCTATGTTTTCAACAAATAAAGATTCTGCACCAGACAGCCTTCCTTATCAATCTTTCTGGACAATTAACCAGTATTTGATAGTGAAACATCTTCTAAAAATGTCATGTGTTAGTTAACATAGTTTTCCAACATTTAATGAAAATCTAATATTTATGGCCACCTTAAAGAAAATCCGTCAGCAGGTATATATAATCTGAAAACACCATAATATAGTGGCAGAGAGCCTGATTACTAGGATTCTTTGCTGTTGTTACAATATAATCAGTACTTTCTTAGCAAGATATTATCATCACTGCAGGACAACTGACCTTGTGCCTACTAGTCCTACCATATCCCCATCACTGATTATATAATGTACAATGTACACAGAAACCTGTGGTGTGGATGGGAACATACACAATTCAACAACTGAGCTCTGCTAGACCTGCAGCAGGGAAGACTGTGCGGGCGATTGATTAAGATGGCATAGCGCAAGCAAGTCTTTGTGAAGTGCTTGCTGAAATACACTGACCTGATCCATACACTGCCTAATGTATCATATGCGTCTGATACTCTGCCACCGCTGGGGGCTGGCGTACATTTACGAAGTAAGTTACGCCACTTTAGTGGTGTGAGATAAAATGAAATTGATGGGTGGGTTTGACGATGCCCCGTCCCACCCTTGCGCTGTCCATACTATGCCTATATTTACACAGCTGGTTGGGACTGGCGTATAGACACCAAAAGTCACAATATTTTCGCACGACTGCCAAGTTGTGCAAAAATATTGCCACCTAATAAGGTGTTTCAACCAGATATTAGGCATCAGCGCCTTAATGAATCCTCTATCATACCTGCTTCACCAAATAAATTAAGTGATACATCGCTGAATACGGGGCACTCTGTCTTTACCTTATGCTGCTGTCAGATTATGCAGCAAAAATCTGATTATCCAGTAATATCCGCTAAAAATTAAAATTGGGACACCGCTGCACTTATACGATTGACTTTTTGATTTTCGATTTTGGAAAAGTGGACATTTCATTCGTTGACATGATGGATCATAATTAGTGATGAGCGAATATACTCGTTACTCGAGATTTCCCGAGCACGCTCGATTTCCTGATCCCGAGCACGCTCGGGGGTCCTCCGAGTACTTTTTAGTGCTTGGAGTTTTAGTTTTTCTTGCCGCAGCTGAATGATTTACATCTGATAGCCAGCATGAGTACATGTGGGGATTCCCTAGCAACCAGGCAACCCCCACATGTACTTATGCTGGCTAACAGATGTAAATCATTCAGCTGCGGCAATAAAAACTAAATCTCCGAGCACTAAAAAATACTCGGAGGACCCCCGAGCGTGCTTGAGAAATCTCGAGTAACAAGTATATTCGCTCATCACTAGTCATAATACTTTCTCTACAAATCCTAACACCGTCCCCGACCTACTTTATTTCCTCTCTCATCGAGGTGTTAATATTTGCTTCAAAACATACTACAACGTAGAATTTGGGTTATATTAGCGGTAGCAAGGAATTTTCCAGCTCGCTATGGCTGGAATATTGCGGCAAATACACGAGATGAGTTAAGATTGTGAAGAAATTGACTGCGGCAGGCAAAAGAACAGAGTGAGAACAGAAGCATGAACAGGCCAGAGATACATAAAGGAGCTGCCGCATCATCAGACTGCCTGGGAAAGCCAGAAGCGGAATGAAGCCAATGAAAGTGTGGAGAGAATTTATCATAGCGGTGCACACTGTTAGTCTGAACACCAGCAAGAGCACAGGAATATTAATGCTTCTCCTGATATCTTTTTTCTTTCATTTTAGTGTGAAAAAGCGTTTCTCTCTGCTTGGAAAAAATAATAGGTACATTTCAGAACCTATGGTCACACTCTGGGGGGCTTCTGAAAACATACCTCCCCGTTATTAGATGGCTGGTAGCGTTTACAAACATTAAATAAGGAAGTTGCTATGGCAACTGGAATCGCGGCGGAAAAGTCTCGAAACAAAAGTATAGGGTTAGTCAATAATTGAAGAAAAATACTTATGCTTCCAATGTTGTCAGGGTCGCGAATAAACAAACCGTGGCCTTCAAAAGTTATCGTGGTCTTCAGGAGCAATGACGATGGGACGCGGAAGCTGTCGCCAACGCCGCTCATTAGAGATTCTCAACAAACAGGTGTTTCACACTGGGTAGACTTCTAAAATTGCTTTCTTTTTACTCGCAGGAGCACATCAAGAGCTGAGGGGGAATTCATGCAGTATAGATCAGTCAGACATTGACAGCGCATCAGACTTTGACAAGCTGTTTGGTGATGTTTAAAGTCTAACTTAGGCCTTGGCCCATCAAGGCCATGGCTATTGAATTATTGACAGCCTCTCAGAGTGGTGCAAAGGAAAGGAGTGCTACAGTCTCAGCTCAATAAAGATGAAATGGAAACAGTCTCTGAAGCTTACTTTAGCACGTTAAAGGGGTTTTAATGGGCTAGTTTAAAATTCAATAAAAGAATGCATTAGACTGATTTGATTTACTGCCGTAAATGGCAAAATGGAAACACAAACTTTCGAGAAGTATTAAAGTATTAAATGAGGCAAAAAAGTGACTCAGTAAAATGCATTTTTTTAATGGTTATTCAGAAGTGCACAATTTTAATCAGAACTAGTTGAAATTTAGAAATTCGCAAAAAGTACATTGAGAAGAACAATGCACGGAGTTTCTTCATCAGAGATGGACCCAGAGGATAAATTATCCAGTGTTGGTTCCCATCGGCCCAAAATGCTATCTGAGAAAAACCTGATTACTTCTGTTTTCTCTGATTTTTGGACTTGTTACCGCTCCCCCCATTTTGGTTATTTCTTTTAATGTATATCCTTCTGTTACCTGTGTCGAAAGAAGGATATACAAAGGGAAGAACAGAGCTACAGTGAAATGAACCAAAACATCAACTGGTATTCTTTCTGTTATGTAGTTTCCTATTACCTGTAAGGAAATTTTAATTTTCAGCATTTGGCCTTAAGAGTATACTGACAGCTTGAGTTTCTGAAAAGGAGAGGATCATGTTTAGGTATGTTCCAACATTGTGTTTTTTCGCCAAATTTTTCCCACATTCTTTTCACTCGTTTCTATACCAGTAAAGTGAATAAGAATTCTGAAATCTCATGCACATGTTCCCTATTTTTCCATGCAGTTTTCAATCTGTAGCATGTCACCTTTTCCATTTTTTTTTCCAGTGTTTTTAGTCATTCTAATGAATTGGAAAACAATCACATTAAAAAATACACAAAAAATGCATGCAAAAATGCACATTTTTTTTGCAATGATTTTTCTACCAAATTTCGCATTTTGATGCCAAGATATCTTCAGCAAATACCGTTAGGCTAGGATCACACATCCATTTTCTCTCATCTGATAAAATCAGTCCGATTATGTTAATCACACTCTGATCAGACTTTGATCAGATTGTGATTGTAGTATGATCTGAAAAATAAATTAATAAAATTTTCTCCATCTTCTACATTCAGTGTGTCCGAGAAATGCTGCATTTTTTTTCCTTTGAACTGATTGTAACATGTGCACTGCCTCATCGAATAACATGGGATTGAGTTCTATCAGTCAAAATGTCAGATAACACTCAAGAGTTCAGTAGGCGGACTCTGGGTTTAAGAGTCACGTAATTGGTCTCTGGGCTTAAGAGTCCAATAGGCGATCTCTGAGCTTAAGAGTCCAGTAGGGGGTTTCTGGGCTTAAAAGTCCAGTAGGTGGCCTCTGGCTTAAAAGTCCGGTAGGCGTGTCTGGGCTTAAAAGTCCAGTGGGTGGTCTCTAGGCTTAAGAGTCCAGTAGGCGTTTCTGGGCGTAAAAGTTCAGTAGGCGGTCTCTGGGCTTAAGAGTCCACTAGGCGTGTCTGGGCTTAAAAGTCCAGTAAGTGGTCTCTGGGCTTAAGAGTCCAGTAGGTGGTCTCTGGGCTTAAGAGTCCTGTAGGAGTTTTCAAGGCTAAAGAGTCCAGTAGACAGTCTCTGAGCTTAACAGTCCAGTAGGCGGCCTCTGGGCTTAAAAGTCCGGTAGGCGTGTCTGGGCATAAAAGTCCAGTAGGCGGTCTCTAGGCTTAAGAGTCCAGTAGGTGGTGTCTGGGCTTAAGAGTCCAGTAGGCGTGTCTGAGCTTAAAAGTCCAGTAAGTGGTCTCTGGGCTTACGAGTCCTGTAGGCGTTTTCAAGGCTAAAGAGTCCAGTAGACAGTCTTTGAGCTTAAGAGTCCAGTAGGCGGTTTCTGGGTTTAAGAGGTCAGTAGACGGTCTCTGGCCTTATGAGTCCAGTAGGTGGTCTCTGGACGTGAGGGTTCAGAGGGCGGCCCTGATAAGTGAGTGACAGCTATGTCCATACACTTCTATTAGACTCAAGCCCAGAATAAGATTTTAACTGAGCAAAATATTTGTTTGAGAAAAGTATATATCAATCTGTTCAGCGGCTCTTGTTGTATAACATGCTGCCTGCTGATAAGACTCTATTTTCAATATGACAGGCATTTCTTCTTTTTAGCCAAAGGTTTGCTTTGCATGATATTTAACCAAATGCATTGAACAGAGCAGTATTTTACGCGGTAATTAGACAGTGTTCCAGGCTCGCTGTTATTATTACTTACACATACTTAACTACTGCATGGTATTATTTTCTTCACATAACCCCGGCAATGTGCTGAAAGAAGTTTCAGGCACAGTGAGTCACCGCCTGAGGCACTGAAAGATGAAATGACTTGCCCAAGGTCACGAGGAACTTGGGAAGCCGGAATCAAACCCGGCTTCCCTGCTTCAGATTCTGTCACAGTGTGCGCTGCTTCCTGCCGAGCTATTCCCCTCTCGCTGGCGCTAATACACACTGTAAAGCTGCAGAATGTATTTTAGCAACCAATCCGTAGCCAGTTTTCTCCAGTGATAACATTAGCAATTCCCACGAACAGTTGGTGTAGTAGCGCGTTTTATGTTGTGCCAAGGATCTGGAAGCAACAGGTGTATACTATATAGCTACTTCTGTACGCACTGTAAAGAGTTCTAAAGGGCATTCTTTTCTTGTCTCCGCAGTATCATTCTGCAGTTCTTATTAATTACTCATTATTTTCTGATTATTAAGAAGCTCAAAAAAGTTAATCTTGCTTGCTAAACTTTTAATGGTCCAGTAGTCACCACATCAAGAAATAGGTAGCTGTGAAACATAACATGTAATTGTTTTTTTTTTTTTAATTAAACCATTTGATTCCTCCAACACATGGCCTTTCACATTTTCATCCTGGGCGATTTTCCGTTTTTTCGTTTTTTCCTCCCATTTTTCCAAGAGCCATAACTTAACTTTTTTTTTTTTTTCCAGCCATATAGCTTTTTTTTGTGGGACAAGTTGTACTTTTGAATGACATCGTTTATTCTGCCATAATTTGTACCGGAAAATGGGAAAATAATTTGCAAAAAAAGTTCAATTACACAAAGCTTTTGGCAGGTTTTCTTTACCATGTTCAATATATGGTAAAACTGACTAAGCAATTTGATTGCGCAGGTCAGTACGAGTACGCGGATACCAAAAAAATGTCAGAAATCTGTCAAAAAAATATTTTTTTTCCACTTTTGTCTCCATTTTCTGAGACCCTTAGCGTTCTCCTTTTTTGTGATCTGAGGCTGGGTAATGGCTCCACTTTTTGCGCCCTGGGCTGGCATTCTTTTAATGATAGCATTTTGGGGTAGATACAATGTTTTGAACACCCTTTATTACATTTTATTTTATTACAATGTTGTTTGACCAAAAAAAACGTAATTCTGACATTTTGATTTTTTTCTTGTTTCTGAACCCAGCGATACCAGACGTGTCATTTTTTATAGTTTTTTTAATCTGGCAAAAGAGGGAGTGATTTGAACTTTTATGTTTTTTTTTTAATTTTTTAAATATTTTTTACAACTTTTTCTTTTTACTTTTTACTGAATTTAATAGTCCCCTTAGGAGACATGGAGATGGGATTGTCTGGTCGCCTGTGCTATAGCAAAGATCACGATCTCCTATGAATGCCAGCCACAGGTCGGTGTTCACAGAAGGATCAGAATGACAAGGATGGGGGGGCTTCAGTAGACCCCCGACTGACATGAGAACCCATCGTCACCCCGCGATCACGTGATGGGGTGCCGATGGGCAGGATCAATGACACGCTTCCTGTTTGTGCATGCTAAATGTCGATATTTAACTGGTTAACATCCATGGGTAGATCGAGGATTCACCTTCAGCTGTTAGAGGCACTTGATGGCTAATTAAATTAGCTATCAAGTGCTGGGAAAGACGCGGGCTCAGCGTGTGAGCCTGCATTAAAAGCAAAGACATGGCCGATGACATAAATATATGACATAAGTAATGAAGGGATTAAAGTGAGAACTGCGATAAATAACAAAATTCAAAGAAATAGATCATAACACACAAATATATGGAGGAAATTTCTGGAAATTCTCACTCTTTTTGGTATCCAAGAGAGATAATAGTCGTCACAGAGAGCTGACATGCATGCTAAAATAAATCTGTCACCAGTCATCATTTTACTAAGAGCTATGTTCTATAAGATGCTCATAGCAGTGTGCTTTAGGAATGTAACTGCACTAACTGAACACTGTCCTAAACTGCAGGTTGTAACATTATTTAAGAGCATGTGCAGTGTGTTAATTACAGTGCACGAGGCAAGCAATGCAGAGAGGTATCATAAGGACAGACTTATGTGGAGACGAGTACCATAAGGAACATGTTGGGGTGAAGGTGAAGATAGTGCTAACCTGTAAGGGTCGCGTAAGGAAACAACACCTGCAGAAGCCTCACGTGCTATAGCTGCAGCCTCATGGCTGGAGGAGAGTATCATCCAGATAATAGTTTGGCAAATTATTATTATCACGATGTACGGGCTGCATTCACAGAAAGGGTGAGTATACCCAAATGCACCAAATGCCTTGGTGTGGATAAAAAACCTTGCTTATACTCTCAAGATCCATTCTTTTCTGTGAGCAGAGCCCGCTTATCGTGATAATATCTACTTTGCCAAGGCCATAGTTAAGGCACTTCTGACTAGAAAAGACAGAAAAGATGGTTATACACTTTCAATAGCTGGTTATTGAGTGCTCATTTGGCCAACGGCTAGTCCTTCTAGCCCTAATGTTCTGATCTCAATACAGACATGGAAGTAAGCTGTTGCCAGACTCCTCTGGGGTGCTTATCTTCTTTGAGAAAAAATTGATCATTTTACACTTATTTCAGGCCAAACAGACTTCAGCTGATCAAGTCCTAGTCATTAGTTGGTTATCCCACCAAAATCAGCAGTTTTGGATGACCTGAGTGTCATGTCTATAGCCATCAAGACAAACTCGCTCTATTGTACACAGTATGAGTTTAGCATGAATCTAAAAAGTACCAGTATACTTTATACAAAATATATAGAATAGAGGAACGTGGAACAAAACTAATGTCACTATACTGTGCACATACAGTGGGGCAAAAAAGTATTTAGTCAGTCAGCAATAGTGCAAGTTCCACCACTTAAAAAGATGAGAGGCGTCTGTAATTTACATCATAGGTAGACCTCAACTATGGGAGACAAACTGAGAAATAAAGATCCAGAAAATCACATTGTCTGTTTTTTTTAACAATTTATTTGCATATTATGGTGGAAAATAAGTATTTGGTCAGAAACAAACAATCAAGATTTCTGGCTCTCACAGACCTGTAACTTCTTCTTTAAGAGTCTCCTCTTTCCTCCACTCATTACCTGTAGTAATGGCACCTGTTTAAACTTGTTATCAGTATAAAAAGACACCTGTGCACACCCTCAAACAGTCTGACTCCAAACTCCACTATGGTGAAGACCAAAGAGCTGTCAAAGGACACCAGAAACAAAATTGTAGCCCTACACCAGGCTAGGAAGACTGAATCTGCAATAGCCAACCAGCTTGGAGTGAAGAAATCAACAGTGGGAGCAATAATTAGAAAATGGAAGACATACAAGACCACTGATAATCTCCCTCGATCTGGGGCTCCACGCAAAATCCCACCCCGTGGGGTCAGAATGATCACAAGAACGGTGAGCAAAAATCCCAGAACCATGCGGGGGGACCTAGTGAATGAAGTGCAGAGAGCTGGGACCAATGTAACAAGGCCTACCATAAGTAACACACTACGCCACCATGGACTCAGATCCTGCAGTGCCAGACGTGCCCCAATGCTTAAGCCAGTACATGTCCGGGCCCGTCTGAAGTTTGCTAGAGAGCATTTGGATGATCCAGAGGAGTTTTGGGAGAATGTCCTATGGTCTGATGAAACCAAACTGGAACTGTTTGGTAGAAACACAACTTGTCGTGTTTGGAGAAAAAAGAATACTGAGTTGCATCCATCAAACACCATACCTACTGTAAAGCATGGTGGTGGAAACATCATGCTTTGGGGCTGTTTCTCTGCAAAGGGGCCAGGACGACTGATCCGGGTACATGAAAGAATGAATGGGGCCATGTATCGTGAGATTTTGAGTGCAAACCTCCTTCCATCAGCAAGGGCATTGAAGATGAAACGTGGCTGGGTCTTTCAACATGACAATGATCCAAAGCACACCGCCAGGGCAACGAAGGAGTGGCTTCGTAAGAAGCATTTCAAGGTCCTGGAGTGGCCTAGCCAGTCTCCAGATCTCAACCTATAGAAAACCTTTGGAGGGAGTTGAAAGTCCGTGTTGCCAAGCGAAAAGCCAAAAACAGCACTGCTCTGGAGGAGATCTGCATGGAGGAATGGGCCAACATGCCAACAACAGTGTGTGGCAACCTTGTGAAGACTTACAGAAAACGTTTGACCTCTGTCATTGCCAACAAAGGATATATTACAAAGTATTGAGATGAAATTTTGTTTCTGACCAAATACTTATTTTCCACCATAATATGCAAATAAAATGTTAAAAAAACAGACAATGTGATTTTCTGGATTTTTTTTTCTCAGTTTGTCTCCCATAGTTGAGGTCTACCTATGATGTAAATTACAGACGCCTCTCATCTTTTTAAGTGGTGGAACTTGCACTATTGCTGACTGACTAAATACTTTTTTGCCCCACTGTAAATAGCACTGCTACTAAACAGCATACACATATATACAGTATACAATCACATACACAAATGGATACACACTTTACATTTGTACAAATATATAAATAATGCATAGACATACTCACAGATTCATACACATTACACATACATATACTGTAAAGATACCCAGATACAATACACATACATCTGCACTCACATACTTCAATAGGAGTAAAAGTCTTAATTAGAGGGCTGATCTGAGAGTATTCTAGATTGCAGACTCATTTCTTCTCCCTCTTCTTTCTGTACCAAACATATTCTCTGAAATTTTACTCATTTAAAGAAACACAACTAAAGACAAAAATGGAAGAAGGGATATAGCACCTCTATGAGTCATGGGAAGGGGAATTATAAAGGAGCAATATCAAACTGGAGAAGGGAGAGCAGAGAAAGATACGCAGGGAACACTGGAGGACTAACAGTGAAGAGGGACCTACAGTCATATTGCACATTGCCTCCATGCTAATGCTACTCATGTCCTGCCCTATTTTGCTATGACCCTAGAATAAAGGACAATATTATTCAAGCAAATCTTTATTTATAGGGCAGTATCTTACGCTTTACTAGAGTTGAGCGAAATTTGTTCGGATTCGGTTCGGCATCGAATACTGTTTTGCAATATTCGTCAAACACAGCCGAACGTCATTAGATTCAATGGGAGTGGAAATTACTGAATATGTTTAGAACCGATCATCAAATATACATTCGGCATGAATAGGGTTCGAATATGGCCCGAATAAGGCAAACTAAGATTTGGCGTTCAAATCCGAACAAATTTGCTCAACTTTACTCTCTACCAGTTGTCCAGTTTTCTCCAGAACCTGTTTGCTAAAAGAAACATCAAAGTTTGGATATCATGGTCCCGATTCGTTAAAGTAACTACACCAGAATTTCGGGCAAAATTCCTGCTAAATGAGGAGTCTCTCACATCAAGTCCCAACCCTGCCGCTGGCACTCGGGAAATACCTGCAGCCGCAGACTCCGGTCCTGAGTGCCGGCGGCAGTGCCGGATCTTGATGCAAGAGACTCGTGGGAGTTTCTCACATTGAACTCGCAAGTTTGACCCCGGCCTTACTCTACAAATCTTATTCTAGTACCTGACTGGAGTAAGATTAGTGGCTAAGCCCGAGGAGGCAAACACCATTTGTCAGGCGCTCCTGATTCATGAAGAGGTGTATGCATTTTCATCAATCATGAGTGTCTGACTCAAGCACGCCCACTCATCAAAACCGGCCAGAACATCGTCTGTCTTGATGAATCATGACCATATATTTTCTCCTGTATATTTAGAAGTATATCTTTTATTAAGTGACTGAAAATTAGCGGTGCCGTGTAAAGAAGTAGCTTATAAAGTTACATTCTTCAGCACAAACCAAAAGCCTAAAAACTGGGAACAGCGCAATCACATTAACAAATTCTTTTCTTTGGAATGATCTCTTTTCTTCTTCAAATTTATACCTGCCAAGCTTAACATGCATTTAAGTAAGCGATGTCAGATAAGCAACATGCTGGAAGTCCCATGTTAGGACTATAATTTAGAACACAATGAAGCAAGCGTCAACTGTCGCATTGACAAGCACAAAAATATTCCATGTGGACTATAAAGTGCATCCTAAAAGCTTCGCCAAACTACGATATTTAAAATAATGCGAGTCTTCAAAAGGAGATTTTTTTTTAAAGTAATTTGTCTAATATGACCCCATCCTCATTTTCCAGACATCCCTCGCAATGTGCCGCTTTCTGTCAAATCACAAAGAGATTCTAACAGTACAACTAAATTTATGTTCGTTTTATTTCGGCTGGATTATATTTGCTACGTCAAGCATTATAAGTAAATCAAAGATGCTTCTCAGAGGCTATAACAGTAGCGCTAATCTCTAGCCCAAAATTCAGAAGGCAGCTTAGCCATCTCCAGCTTGAGTCATTTCCAACTGATTTGACTTACTCTAATTACAGCCTTTATGTAATAAAAGCCATTTGTATGTTGCCATGAAGCATTTTCATTGCAAATACACAGAAATGTGCTGAGTTTATACTCCCTAGCTGATTAAGAAAATGGTCCTCTCTGGCTCTTCCTCTAATTAGAAAATCACACTGCACAGAAATCACCAATCCTTGAACATTAAAATCACAGTGTCCTCTGCCTGGACTGAAATGATTTCCCCAAGCAGGAAACCACGGGGCTGCTGTTGCCCACTTAAGATTTGAATTAGAAGCAATTTCCATATTTGTGTATATGAGACTGTGATCTTTTCAGGGCAGACACTTCATCTAGGAATAAGGATATAATTAAACAGATGATTGCTATTTAGGCCAGGGCATTGCCTAGGTTCCATATGTCTAATATATTTTTGCAAATAGAGTTGTATTTTTTAATCTTGCTTTATAAGTTGATATTTAACTGCGTTTAACACATCTTAAAGGGAATCTGTCTGCAGATTGTTGCTACGCAATTTGGGGACAGCATGAGGTAGGGGCAGAAACACAGTTTTCAGGGATGTGTCATGTATTAAAATAGGTGCTGATGTTTTATCATCAGGGGATTATCACTGACTGGACTACATGGCATGTGAGCCTTGGTCCGACCACACCCCCTCCTCTGATAAGCAGCTAACTGTCAATAGACAATGTACACAAAAAACTGTAGTGTGGGCGAGGTTAGCTCTTCTACAAACTCTATTTGTGTCACAACTGTTGCACCCAGTAAACCAAGTGATAGATCATAGAATTTATTCCTGTAATGTAGAAATGCGTCAGGTTTTACCATCATGATGGATCCTCCTGTTTTTAGATAAATGTCTTAAATTAAAAAGATGAATCTTATGGACGGAAGTGCCAGAAAATCCTTTTTTCTTCTTCGGTTCTACAATAACTGAGCTTCACCAGCAGGAATTGGCATCCATTCAGCAACTTTCCAGTGTATCGCGAACAGTATTCATGTGGTGACTGAGTTTTTTTTATTTCTTTTTTTCCTTAAAGGAAGGTCTCCAACTGAACATTATTGGCATATACTGTTTGTCTATTGATTTTGCTTCGTAGGAACTATAAGAATAGTGTTATACTGTCCTTATTTTACTCTAAGAAATGTAGATATTTCTCTTCTTACTGTATATTTTCCTTTTTTACTAGTTATTTTTTGCTATTTTTTGTAGAAGAAAACACTTGCACATATGGTTACTATAACCTTTTATTAAAACTTATATTGGTTGGATACTTTATCATTGCTGTCACATATGTGCCAAAAATATCATTTATCAGATAATGAATTTAAAAATTAAAATAAAAAAGAGGGCAATATATGCACTGCTGCGTATGGCAGATAGGCAGGCATCATCCTCATAATGATTTATTAAATGAATACTATACTTTTCACCATCAGACAGATGTCTTTCTTAGGCCAGAAATCCATCATTGCCAACATGACCATGTCCAACATGAACAAGATCAAATCCAACTTCAGACGGATGCCTTTCCAAGGCCAGGATTCTATTACGACCAACATAACCATGTCCAACATGAACAACAAAACCATGTTCAATATCAGAAAGATGTCTTTCTAAGGCATGAAACTATGATGACCAACATGACCATGTCCAACGTGACCAACAAGACCATGTCCAACATCTGACACATGTCTTCCTAAGGCCAGGTATCTACCATGACCATGACCAACAAGACCCATGTCTAATGTCAGACAGATGTCTTACTAAGGTCAGGCATCTATCATGACCAACATGACCATGTCCAACATGAGCAACAAAACCATGTTAAACATCAGACAGATGTCTTCCTGATGCCAGGCATCTATCATGACCAATGTGACCATCCTCATCGTGACCAGGAAGACCATGGTCCAACATTGGACATCTGGATGCCTTATTAAGGTCAGACATCTATCACTAAGAAAATACTGGTACATGATCATAAATTTCTACAAGGACCTTTTATTAAAATTTAAATTGGTTGGATACTATATGATTATTTTTAAAAATGTGACAAAAACACCATTACGGGACCCTTAGGCCACCTACCCACATGCCTGGTGCTTCATCAGTTTCCATTGTTATATTTTAATGTGGATGGAAATAAATGGAGAAGCTAATCCCATTGTTTGCACTACAACCATTCCCCTCTTTCCAGTGCATCAGTCATTGCGTCGGACATGTGCAAGTGCCAATCCAGTGGCTAGATCACAATGTTTTGTGCAACATTCGATCCAGCTGGCATCTACAGTATAGAAAAAGCATGAAAAAGCATTGACGGCAGCTGCTGCAATTTTGCATCAATTGTGATGTAGTTGACATGCAGTTTTATTGTATCTTAGCATGTTTGCACTGAATTATTGCTTTGCAAAGTACAGCCTCTTGTTAGTACAGTCCTCTCCAAAGACTGCAATGCCTTCCTGTGCAAAACATGACCTTTGACGGAGGACCATGTGAATGAAAGCATACATCCACAGTATCAGTGTAAAAACATACACACGGTACTGCCTATGTATTATTTTTTATGCAAAGAAAAGTCTTATCCCATATTGTATTCATATTTTTTGTGGGGTGAAACACTGTTTAGTATAACGCATCAAGGTTTTCTTTCTGTAAAGTAAATATTACATTCATTCTAACATGCCTGCCGTAGAGATGCCTAAGGAATGCTAGAATGCATTAAATACATGTAATAAATACATCCGAAATACAGTATGTGCTGCACAAATGTTGCAAACACAGAGGAAGCATCCTAAACACCCATGCATGAAAATGACTTGTCTGACATACACCAAGTCAAATTTTGTAGGTCGTGCTCAAAGGGGATGAGACTCATTTGGCTAAGTTTAAAGGAGTATATAAAAAAATTGTCCTTTTTTTTCAGAATGAAAAATATCTTGACGATTTTTCATCTTTATTTTCATGCAATCTACGTGGCAGTCCATTTCATTAGTGATGAGCGAGTGTGCTCATTACTCGAATTTTCCAAGCATGCTTAGATTTTCTCTGAGTATTTTGGACGTGCTCATAGATTATGTTTGAGCCCTGCAGCTGCATGATTTGCGGCTGCTAGACAACCTGAATACATATGGGGATTCCCTAACAAACAGGCATTTCCTGCATGTATTCAGGCTGTCTAACAGCCTCAAATTATGCAGCTGCGGGGAATCAAACATAATCTACAAGCACGTCCAAGATACTCGTAGAACACCCGAGCGTGCTCGGAAAACTTGAGTAAGTGATGGGTGATCATACTCGGCACTGCTCGTTGCTCGATCAAGCATCGGTGTGTTCAATAGAGTAGTGATCACTGCTGAGTATCGCATTGCGATCGAGTGCTCCGATTCCCGTAAGTGAATTATTAAGAGAGAGAATTTTTATGTTCTTCCCAAAAAAAATGCTCGAGTTTGCCATTCACTTCCATTAAACTTGCTACTCAAGTCGAGCACATACGAGCGTTCAACGTGCTCAATTCGAGTTTCAAGCTTTTTAGTGCTTGATCAACACCAACTAAAATTCACCAGGAAAAATACTGTCCCCTATGTTTTAAGAATTGCTTGTTATCCATAAAAATCTGATGCTGTACAGATGTTCCATATGGGATCTAATTTTGTTTGTGTGCCCATAGACTTGAATAGGTGAGTATTAAGAAGACTAGTGTGGGTTGAAATTTTTCTCATTATGATATTAAATCAATGAAAAAAATCTGACTGATATCTGATTCAAGTGCTGTTAGTTTTCTCACAGACAGCATTCAGATCGAAAATGTAATTGTGTGATTGAAGCGTTTAGTAGAGGAGAAAACCACCTTGTTAGCAAGAACCAGAGCTAAAAGTTTAGTTCAACACTACGCTCTGTGCAGGAACTTCTGAGATTTAATAGACAGGTATTATACATTTCAAATATACTTCCTCGTACTTGTGGTAAAAATGATGAAACCACAAATGACATGAGCCGGAGAACCATGTTTATAACAAGATTAGATCAATCCGGATAAGGAATGAAATCTCTGCTGTGAATTGACAATAGAAGTTTGTGATAATGAGCACCTTTGCGGCGGACACAATAACTTCCTGCCTGACCAAACACAATACGAGCATGGAGCTCTCTATAGTATGCAGACATCCCGATAATTGCTCTCAATGCTTGCACACTTCCACCAGACATAAACACAGCAATACAAGCATTATGTTGGCCCCCTAATGTCACGAGATCAAGCCTGTTCAGCGTTTCAGCACATACTTCAATGCTATTAGCTAATGCGATGTCTCTACTTTTGGTGTTCACGACATTGGTTCCAACAGAAAGAGGGCATGTCAGATAATTAAAGAGCCGTTGGAGGAAGCGATCACACAAATTCCTGAATTTGTTGTTACATTTTTATTTTGCGCACTGTGAAAATTTACTGACAAGATCACATAATTTTTCATTTTACATTATAATGGTCAGTTGTTTGTTTTTCTCGGATACAAATCTTGTACAAATGTAATACAGGTACAGAGGATGGCCACTACTTTTTTTTTTTATTAATGGCCAATGCTAAGTACAAGCCATCGATACCTGATCGGTGGGGGTGTAACACCCTCGCTGATCAGCAATTACCGGCGGTGGGCAGAAGTTTCCAGATTCTACCCGAGTTCAACAGTAACTCCTTCGAAATTACAGTGACCATGGCAGGGTACTATAGATCCCCCCTATCCACATAGGGGGTTGGAGCTGAATTACCCTTCAGTGACCGCCATAGAAATTATGGAGGTGCTGAAATGACAGCATCTGAGCACTTCTGTCCGACACTGGTATCAGCTGATCGGTGGGGGTGCCATGTGTCACACCCCTATTGATCAGATATTGATGACCTATACTTAGGATAGGCCAGTTATAAAAAGTAGTGGGCAAACCTCTTTAAAGGGAACCTGTCATATAAACTAACGCTATTACAGGTTAAAGGGAACCTGTCACCTGAATTTGGCCGGACCGGCCAAAATCTTGCCGGCAAATCTTGCCTTGCGCAGCCGTGTACTACGGAGGACAGAGAATGAACTTCAATCCAATATTGCAGCCAGCATGCATAGCGGGTAAGGTAAGGTTGAATCAAACACCTGAAAACTCCGCCTATATGACCGAAAACCAGTCCCGCCAAATTCAGGTGACAGGTTCCTTTTAATAGTGTTCAGAACCTGCCCAACACCCAGAGTGTTTGGTGTTCAGTCACGGTTCCAGTTACCACTGTTTACATAGGTAGCGACAACTGTTACCACTCCTCCACATTGATTGATAGCGGCATAGCTTTAGGGCCGGCTATCATTCAATATGAAGATGCGGTTACAGCTGTCGCTATCTATGTAGACAGCGGTAACTGAAACTGTGCTGATGCCATCTCTATGACTGGGCACTGAACGCTGCCTGGGGGAATAACGTTTATTTCCTCCCAGCAACGGGGCTCTGATTTTGGGCACTGGGCAGGTTAAGCACACTATTAACCTACATATTACCTCCATAGGATAGCATTATTTTACATGATATATTTACTTTAAGTAATAGCATGAGAATTCCTTGCACCACTTCATTTTGAAACTGAGCCAAAGCACTAGGCATTACGCTCATCGTCTCACCCAAGTGGCAGCTGCCGGCTAACTGGATTTTTATCATATGATTCTATGGATATTTTGGGGATAAATACAAAAATATAGAAATTCATTGGAACAGAAATGTAGACTTATTTAGATTAAACAAAAAAATTGTTGACATTTACTTTATTGCCCAACTTTTAATTTAAACTTAAATGGGCAACAATCTACTTGGTTTGCCGCCGATCACTTCTTAAAAACCAATAACGGTCACAGACTTTCTATTATATAACATTTCAATCTGAATGCATTCTTCTTGTGACTTTCACAATTTTACATGTTTATGGGCCACTGTACTAGATAAAATCAATACAGCTCACTTTATACAAGTCACCGAGCATTGAAAGTTTAATTAACGGTGGAACCCTTTAGATTGGAAAAATACAACAGTTATGATACATAATAAAAATGTAAAGTAGCCGATTCATTAACATAACTATAAAATATAACCCTTCCTACGTGAAAATGACTTACCTATAGGCAATGTGGACACTTTACGGCAAAAAACATATAACTCTTTAATTGCAAGTCATTTGGACACTAGCGGCAATTCACAGGAATTTAATATTTAATAGAGAAATTCTATTGAACTGTTAATCATATTTATAGGATATTAAAGGTTTAAATATTTATTCAGATTCAGCTTCTATCAATGGTTTTCAATAGTTTTCAATAGATTCGATTTCCAGGTTTCCAGCTGTCACAACCACCGCTAATCCGCTAATCTAGATTTATTATATTGAAGACTAAAGGTCCATTTTCACTGCATGGTTTTCATTACCAAGCCTTCCATGATAACCTTGCAGTCTAAACAGGCTGATGATCACCAAGTCAGCAGGCAAATGCTAATTTGTTGGGTGAAATGATGTTTTGGTTTGCACAAAAGATCATTCTACAATGTGATCATCCTATATAATGGCAGCCAATGAGCAATGAACGATCTCTTACAGACTGTTCAGTGCACCTTTAAAGCAGGGTAAACAGGCCATTAATGGAACTGTAGACATGTTGCCACTCCTTGGTCATTTAGCGCTGTTCATCGTGCAGTGTGAAAGGTACTATGGAATGAAAGAAGGGTAAGGCCTCTTTCACACTTCAGTCTTTTGGCGTCAGTCTAAAACTGCCATTTTCCTCAAATAGCGGATCCGCCATTTTTTTGGCGGATCCGCTATTTTCCCATAGACATACATTAGTGACAGATTGTGGCGGATGGTCGTCCGTTCCATCCGCCATGTGACGGATCCGTCGAGATTTGGCGGACGTCATCTAGACAATGATGGACATTATAACGTTTTTTGTCTACGCCGAAATGGCGGTTCGTGACGGATCCATCACGTCCGCCATTCTATAGACTGGCTGCCTATGGGCGACGGATCCGTCGCGACCGTCATTTCGGCGGATCCGTCGCCCCAATCCGCTTTTCCAATTGTGCATGCACCAAAAAGTAGACACTTTTCCCTGACAACCCCCCAAGTAACGGATCCGTCAAAAAAAACAGATCCGTTAGAACCGTTTTCTCAACAATTGTGACGGATCCGTCGATCCGTCACTATGTCGGAGCAGACTGACGCCAAACAATTGAAGTGTGAAAGAAGCCTAAGTTAGTGAGTTTGAAGTCCCTTAAAGGAAACCTGTCACCGAGTTTTTGCAACTTCATCTGAGATCAACATAATGTTGGAAAAGAGACCCTGAATCCAATGATGTCTCACTTAATTTAATGGGTGCAGCATTTGTGACACAATCCGCGTTCTTCGAAGTAGCATATACCAGCCAGAGCTCAGAACACTAACCCTGCCCACACCACAGCACTCCATGTACATTGTATAGTGACAATGATACGCTTATCAGAGGAGGGGGTGTGGTAGGACTAGTAGACACGTGAGATCTAGTCTGGCAGTGATAATATGCTGGGGATAAAACCTTCCGTGTAAGTATAATACAGAATACAGCCTAACATTACATAGCAAAAACCTGCTGACAGATTCCCTTTAACAATATCTAAACCAAACCACGTTTTCTGTAACTTTGACTTATCTTAGGTCTTATAGTTGCATTTATACAGTGGCTTAACAAGGTGAACAAGAACATTAGGTTGGCCTTAGAAATAACTTTAATGTCTGCCAACATGTTTGTATTGGAAAACCGCTTGACTCTCTGAAAGGTAAATGCTGAGGGAAGAGAATAGGCAGTAGGATATCAACCCACCCAATTATTTTGTTTTTAGCAGAGATTGCTTGATTTGTCTGAAGGCTCCAGTCCATGTTGCTGGTTCCCAGTACAACACAAGCATGCTTGGGCAAAATAAGCATGCATGTATATGGGGAAGAGTTGGTGGTTGTGAGGAGAGATTGTGTGAGCCTGGAAAGCATTTTTAAAATGCATGTGGCCAACTTTAATGTCATAAGTGTTTATAGATATTAAGAGTTCAAGCAGATTCTAAAGATTAACTAAATGGAGTAATATTACACAAATAAACAGTGGACCTGTGGACCATGTCATAAGAGGAGCTCAATATCACATTGAATTGTCTCAATCTTGATTTATGCTGATATTTCTGAAGATTTTTAGCAATGGAATAAGCCAATGAGAAAAGAAATATATCTGGACCTAAGGTCACTGATCTCAATGAAGAATAATACAACTAAATGACATTGGCACCGGTCCGGCTTCTGTTACCTCTCGAAATCATCTATTCTCATTCATTGAAGCTTCATGTGTTAACAAACTAGTTCACAATGCCATGTCAATTCTATGACTTGTTAATAATTTTGGCTATGTTAAGGTCACCAAAGTAGAAGTCTTCCTCTGAATTGGTTCTCTGCGCTGGATCGGGGCTCCTAGTGAGGAACCTCTCCATATGAGATCATTTAGAGAAGAGTTGTCCTGATGGGACAACCTCTTTTGTTGTGCTACTAATGTAGATATTTATTTGGAAATATTGTTAATTTACGTGAAAAAAATAAAATATTTAATTTTTTTTTTAAATTCGTGGACAAATTTAGAGAAATGGCTTTAGAATAATTAATGGTCTAGCTAGTAAACGTGTGCGACAAAACAAAGTGCCGCAGATACGGTACAAAGCTACTGTCTATAACATTTGGGCTGCACCCTTCCCATAAATAAAGAATAGAGTAAAATAATGGAACTTCTAACCTGACTTTTATGTTCTGAAATGACCTCCAAAGTCTTATATCAAGTCTAACTTTTTAATTGCCGGATAGAATGCTCACTCAAAGTTTTAGAAACAAATCTGCTTTGCAGGAAAAGTGAGTCACACTGGAAAGTCTTGAATTTTAGCATAGCAAGAAACATTAAATGGGATATTATGGTCTGCTCTCCTGAATGTAAAAATACAATTTCTCTAATGAGATCTCAGGTGTTTCGGCAGACATGAAAAATGTAAGTTCTCTGCTCAGTGTTTGGGATGAATCTGTTCACAAATCTTATTTTTTTCTACTATAACTGTAACTATGAATAAAGACATCCAGATGTACAAAATTATGATTGAATGGCTAAAATGAAGAGACAACTGCGAACCGTATATTGGGAGACAAATTATACATTAGATCAGTATTTAAATAAAACAGAGTATAATGCAAATAACTTGAGAAGACTCTACGTGGCTTCATATAATTATGTCTTTGAAATTTTCTAACATCTTCTCTCCTATATCCTTGTTAGTCTAAAACATTAAATATAATTCCCTAGTCTATGGGAAATCTTCAAATTATATGATTCATTCATCAAATGAATGCTAATAAACAAAATACAGATACTGTTAGGTGTCGATTTCCTGCCTCTGCACAGGGGGAATCTCGAACCATCTCCTCTGCAGTCTCCCATTCTTCTCCAGCCGCAGTTGAGTCTGCTCAGCGGAGACGTCGGTCCCAGCGTCTTGCTCAGGCTGATACTGGACAACTGGTGGTTACTACTGCCCTTCCAGGCTCTGTCCTTGTAGCCAGCAATGCTCAGCAGCGAGCAGTTTTTTCTGGGACTAAGTCCTGCTTTTCCCTTACTGAGCATGCCCACGGGATGACCTCCCATTGGAGGTCGGGGTTCACATGCTCAGGTCCAGTTGCGGCTCCTATTGGACCATCTGGAAGGTCCTGTAGCACTGCCGCTATGAAAGGTTCGCATGGCCGCTCGGCCATGCGCTAGTGTATACTTGTAAACGTGTGTGTGTTGACGTGTGAAAGTCGCTCATTAATTATCCCCTCCCTTGTGTATGACTGCTCATGTAAGGTGGATGATTGCTATCTAGCGCCCGACTTGCTATCAGCACGTGATACACAAAACAGCGCCAAATTGCTGTGACCGCCAGTGCGGCGCCGTGCGCTTTCACAGCGCTTTCCTTGCCCAAGCCTGGGTGGGTAGTGGTGTCCGCCAGTGTGGCACTGCACGCACTCCTGTGAATTTAAATTATTATTTCAGTTACGCTGACACCCCAGTTGCAGTGCTGGGAGCAAGAGGTCTATTTGTACTCTAATCCCGAGTCTAGGGGTAGAGTTCTGTGACTCCTTGCTTGCGCTCATTGTGCGGTACCGCGGCCCTGTGAAGTAACAGGGTTCGCTTTCTTCATACTGGGTGAAGTTAACCCATGTGAATCCATATTGTACCGCCATATAGTCCATCATTACTTAGGAGCAGGTTCCATCTCTGCACGGTGGACCCCGGGCTGTGAACGCACCTTACTCTATCTTTCTAATTATTTGGTACGTTCCACTAGACCTAACAGATACTTGAACACATTATTTGAAAAATTTCCCCAAAAATGGAAAAATTCCAGAAAAATGAATGTGCCTTGCGAGGAAAAACTGTTTTTAGATGCAAAAAGAAAAATAGCTCCAGAAAAAGAGTTATTAAAACATGAGTCTCATACACAAAGCCCACAGGCCACAGGCGTCCCTTGGGGCTGACGTCTACAGCCCACGGGGCATCGTAAGTCCCGAGACTGGCCTGTGATTGATTGGAGAAAACCGAAGTAAGAGCACATCAGCGCCCCTTATTGATATCACGCCTCTATGCAGTTTGTCAAAGTGGGGGCATATTGTTTTCACACTGCTGGACTACTTTTTTGCAGGTGAATATCGAAATGAGGATATTTTAGCCTCTTCCTGACATCAGTTGTGCATGTACATGATTATGTTGTACCTTTGAGGCGCAATCAGAGGTGACTACTTGCAAACCGCCATTCATGTAAGGCATGTTTATAATGCCAGTACACAAGATTTAGCTAGTGACAGCTGTATATCATAACTCACACCCAGCTACAACTGCATCATTATTAGCACCAATCGCATCCATTTAACCATTAAGATATCATTGTCAAAATTGACAGCGGTATTAAGATCATTATTTGACAGATGGAGTGTTGGATTCCAGTAACTAAAATGGTTACCTGGGATCACGTAATGGCCTTCCAGTCAGCCACCTTCATGTCATGATTTGCCTAGCTTGTGGGTAAAGGTAGGTTTAGGGTTAATCTGGACAGCCTCACTTTGGTATTCTGGGAGGCTTCTTATAGCCTCATTGTGGGTCCGTTCCTTGTCACTCATACTCTGACCCTTGGCTGAGTGTGTCTGACCCTGTTGCGCCTGTGCCTGTGCTCTGTGCCCGTGCTACGTTTCGTCTGTCTGATTCTGATTTGGCTGTGTCCCTGGTACGAATTTTGCCTGTTCCTTTTGTACTGCGCTGACCTCTCTGTGTATGACCTCTTGGCTATGTCCTGACTACCCTCTGACTGCTTCTATTGTACTGCGCTGCCCTCTCTGTGTTTGATCCTTTGGCTACGTTATGACTATCCATTCTGTCTTTGCCCTTTTATAACTTTGTCCTGTAGCTATCCTTCTAGGAGTTTTCCTTCACCTCTTAGTTCTCCTGGGTTTGGCCACGCCCCCAGAAGTCACGTGCTTCAGGTCCTGTTTGTCTGAAGCACACATCTTCATCGTTGCTGCCCTGCTCCACAGGTATCTTTGGGCACAATTTGTTTACTAAGAGCACACGCACTGGCTCAGTTAGCAAGTGCAGTGCAGTGTTCCTGACACTTCAGTGGTGTCTAAGGTCCTGCAATAGGCGAAATGTCAGTGAAAAACTGACAGCTCTTATATCCTGCTGTAAAGAAGTATTGCAGCACATTAGGTCAGCAAGTAGGCAAGTAAAAGTTATTTACATGTAGGAAAAAGTGAAAGATTTGAAGAAACTGGTAAAAAAATTTAAAATGAAAAAAAAAAATAAAATAAAATATGAAAAAGTAATGAAAAGATATTTTGCCAATAAAGATGCTGTTATCTTAGAAAGCATTTTGCATCGCCACATCCGAGGTGACACCTGGTATAAAACTGTACCATAACCCATATGATGAACTTAACAAATATCACCAAAAAAGTAATTCTTTCATCATACTGACACACAAAAATTGGAATCATAAGTGATCAAAACGTCATATAGAAAAGAAAATTTAATTTTATCTCACAAGAAATATAGCCCATCAATTTCAAATCTCTGCTCATTCTGGCCCACGTACCCATCTGATAGAGACCCCTGGTTTAAAATTAAGAGTTAGGGTGAATGCACACATTACGGATTTGCTTCAGATTTGCAGTGTAAATTTTCTAGCGGCCAATCAACACTGTAACAAAGAAGCAGCAATGTAGTTAAGATTTATAAGACTTCAGCCTTGCATAGCATAAGATGAAGTCTTCAAGAATTATGGTGCCAGCAAATTTTATCCTATCTTGTGTGGAACCCTAGTGATATGTTCACACCGAGTATTTTGCTGTAGATGTTGAAGCAGATCCGCTTCAACATGAAAGTCAAAAAAGTAAATTAACATATCCTGAAGATAGATTGATACAAGTGAGGAATTTGTTATAAAATTTCTGTGTCCATAGATCAATTTAATTAATCTAAATTGGGTTATTTTGGCCACAAGCACATGGATTTCTTCCATTTGAATTCATATAAATTCAAATAATTAAAGAAAAACCTTTTACTGAAATACTAAACTGCTAAACCTATTCATCACAATAGACTCTCTTCTCGAGGAGGCAGAAATGCCTATTATAGTAGGAATATAAGTACAGCGAAATATATTGTCTCCTGTGTCAAGAAATGTGATTTCTGTACTTATCCTTCATAAACATGTAAATACTCAAAATAAACAAGTTAAGCATGTATAAGAGCTGACCCAAATATGCCTATCATGTTGAAGAAGAACTAACTGATCACATGAGATTTTACTTCCAATGATTTATTGTAAAACAGAGCAAAATAATGAAAAGCTGGAATCACAATTGCAATTTTTTAAGTAGTTTTTTGATGCAAGCGAGGATACCAAGGAGGAGAATATTATTATTTAATTTCTACTTTTTTATTACCAGATGCATTTGCTTTGGCAATTTTTTTTTTTTTTTTACAAAAACAGCATGTGTATTACCACCCTGTGGTGGTGCTTGAAAGTTTATGAACCCTTCAGAATTTTTCATATTTGCAAAACATATTTGTAAACATTATTTTCTGGTTAGCCAATTAAGGTATCACTCTGAAAATACTTTAGTCATCATTGGGCAGAAAAGTATTCAAATCGATTATTCTACCACAACATAATTTGTTATTGTACATCATCATATTTGTTTTTAAATTTAAACTAAACCTCGGTCAGATTTTCAAAAAAGTCTTAAAGTACGGTAGATAAAAGGAATAAAATCAAACAATTGAGTTCAAATATTAGATATTGCATTTTTGTATTGAGAAAAATGATCTAGTATTACATGTCGGTGAGTGATAAACCTCGAGGATTAGCAGATGATTTGAAAGTGAAATTACAGTCTGGTGTTTTCAATCAATGGTGTGACAATCAGGTGGAAGTTGCCAACCTGTTTTATTTAAGGAACCAGAATAATTTTGATGTTCAAAACACATGTTTGGGCAACTATATTATGAAATTAACTGAGAGATTTCTGACAACCTTGAATGATGAGGCTGGAAATGTTACAAAATAACTATAAACAGTTTTGACTCATCAAATCCGCAGTCAAACAGATAAAAATTATATACAAATGGATGAAATACAAGACCATTATTTACCTCACTAGGGTGGTTGACCAGCAAAGATCACTCCAAGGGCAAGGTGTAAAATATTCTGTAAATTCACAAAGAACCCCAAGGTATTTTCTAAGCAACTTAAGGCCTTTCTCACATTAATTAATATTAATGTTTATAACTTTACTTTGGGGAACAGGAGAGAGAGAGAGACAATGAACCCCACTGACAATAAAAGTCTGAACCACATAGGTGAGAAAGAGAAAGGACCCTGTTGGCTATTACAGCTTATACTATATTGGCTTATGAGAGATAGAGGAAGAGAAATAGAGAGGACCCCATCTATCTATATAATCATCTAAGGGCTACTTCAGTTTGTCTGTCTGTTTGTCTGTAACGAAAATCCTGCGTATCTGATTGGTCGCAGCCGGTAGTGACAGGCACAGTCCATCCGTGAATTGTCCCCCTCCCTACTTCCGTCCAGTCAGTGCCCCCTCCCTACTCCCCTCCAGTCAGCGCCAGTGTGTTGCCCCATCATGGACCAACTTTTTACTATTGGTGCTGCCTATGCAGCATCAATAGTAAAAAGATATAATGTTAAATATAATAATTAAAAAAAAAATCATGTTAATCTCACCTTCTGTCGCCTCTGCAGCTTTCCCACTCCTCGCGATGCGGCCGGCAGCTTCCTTTCCCAGAGATACATTGCAAAATTACCCAGATGACTTAGTGGTCTCGCAAGACCGCTAAGTCATCTGGGTAATTTCGCAATGCATCATTGTTAACGGAAGCTGGCGGCAGCATTGCGCACATGGGACAGCTTCGCTGGACGCCGGAGGGTGAGTATATAACTATTTTTTACTTTAATTCTTTTTTTCACAGGGATATGGTGCTCACACTGCTGTTTACTATGTGGGCTGTGTTATATACTACGTGGACTGTTCTATATACTACGTGGGCTGTGTTATATACTACGTGGCTGCTATATACTACGTGGCTGCTATATATTACGTGGCTGCTATATACTACATGGCTGCTATATACTATGTGGCTGTCTGTGTTACATACTACGTGGCTGCTGTATATTACGTCGCTGTGCTATATACAATGTGGGCTGTGTTATATACTACATGGCTGCTATATACTACATCGCTGTGATATATACTACGTGCCTGTGCTATATACTATGTGGCTGTGCTATATACTATGTGGCTGTGCTATCTACAGCGTGGGCTGTGTTATATACTACATCGCTGTGCTATATACTACTTGGTTGTGTTATATACTATGTGGCTGCTATATACTACGTGGCTGTGCTATATACTTCGTGGCCGGCCACGACCAATCAGCAATATTGCCACGGGATTTAAACACTGCTTCGGTGATTAGTCTTTCCCGGCTGACCGCGACCAATCAGCGAAACGCAGTCCGGCTGTGAATTGGTGCGAGATTTCACCCACGCTTCGCTGATTGGTCGCGATATTGATGCAGAATTTAACCCCCATTCACAGTGCGACGTTCATACATATTCTAGAATACCCGATGCTTTAGAATCAGGCCACCATCTAGTTGATCATAAGAGCTTACAATCTTCAGTAGAGAACAAGGAACCCGCTGGTGATGTGAGCTTAGACTTTACTGGAGAGAGAGAGGACCCCGCTGACCATAAGAGCTTACACTTATCAGGAGAGAGAGAGAAAAGACCCCGCCAACCATTAGAACTTACACTCTAAAAGAAACAGAGGACCCAGCTAACTATAAGAGTGTACACTCTACAGAAGAAAGAGACACTTACCAAAAGACTTTGGAAATAGAAAACAACTCTACTGTACAAACTGTGCCCTACTGGAAACCGCTGATCTATGATGGCCCATGTATTGACTACAGCTATACAATGTACAATAGAAGCCGGCCTACAAAGAAAAAACACAAAATGGCACTAGCCCACTTTCTGATCCCTCAAAAGTGTAGAAATTGGTGCCAAGGAAGTTTTCTATTTTGCAAAACATGAATGGAATCTCAAAATGAAGCCAAAAATTTTAGAAAATTTGAATCAGACTCAATCCTCTGATTCTATCTAATAAAAATGTTACATCTGTGCGCTTCACACTGCCAGGACCGCTGTAATTACCAGAAAGATGGACTTATGTCCGCTGTTGTCTCCTCATGGCAAGACTGCGACCTGTAAGTGTTGAATGGAGTATGAAGTCTCAATTGCACTAAGTCACTTTACTCAAATCTATGTAGTGCTTGAATATCTTCAATGTCCCAGATTTGAAAGGCGCAGCATGACTATGGCATGACTTTCCGCTCCATTCAATGCTTTCTGATCACAGTTTTGTAGCAATGGGAAACTATAGGAGAACAGGTGACATAAGTCCACCATTCTAGTGATCAATGGGAGTAAATGAGGTGGGCTTCACACTGTTCTAACATTAATTCACTATTTACTGAAGAACTGAAGAGGTAACTTGTGCTTATACAGGAATACCTAAGCTTCCATAGAAGAAAACTGGATAGAGTGATGCATTGAATGTAATACTCCTTAATACACATTGTGCACAATTTCATTAAATACCTTAAAATTTCCCATGAGTATTTCCAAATAATGCAGTGACTGGAAAACTGGAGCTTCTCAAAATCTTCCTGGCACCATGCCCTATCTGATAATTCTGCAGCTTCAGATTTGATGTTAAGTATTGTTTGCACAAGAAATGCAGTATGCTTGATACCTGTTTTATATGTTTTTATATTTATTTTTTACAAAACCATATGGTTACACGTCTGTTTTTCTACATGCATTACAGATATCTATGTCAGCCTGCCAGTATAATGCAAGCTGTCAATGTAGCATCTCATTTATTATGTACTTGGATCAGCTAATTACTTTCTATTTGCCACAATTGGCTTGTGGCTTCAATACGAATTCAATTTACATTTACAATCTGCATGACTCTTCTATGGAAGGAAGGAAAATATAATAAATAAGGTGATGTACTATATAGTTATATATATCAAATATACAGGTAGCAATATTTTAACTCCTTCAAAGACCCATAATTTTTTAATCTCTTTGTCAATATAGACCAGCCTGGGTGTGAACGGAGCCTCACTGACCGAAGGTAACCTAGATGACGTCACCTCCAGTCATTGAAGCTGCACTCGAAGCTGTTCATTTCCCATTGGTTCTCAGCCTGGACAGTCACATTTTGGCACCGTCCAGGTTGGAAACTATTTCTCCCCCAGACATGGATTACGGTGTGGGACGCAATGACGGAGAGGTATGGTATAGTATTGTTTTTTATTTTTGGTTTATTACAGGAGATCGAGGGCTTCAGTGGAATTAGGCGAGGTCATAATTATGGCTTAATTGAGATTATTAAAGGAGTCTGTGTAATTTTTACAATTAAAGGAGTTCATTCTGGTCATATATTTATTCATAATACAACTATAGGATTAGTAATGGATAGGTGTCTTATAGACTCCTCTCCATTACTAAGCCGTGGGCTTGATGTCACCAGACAATACAAAGGTAACATCAACATTTTTAGGCTGGGGGCAATATCCATGTCCCTTTACCAGCCTGAGAATACCAGCCCCCAGCGGTCTGCATTAGTAAGGTTAGTTGTCAAAAATGGAGAGTACCCCACTCAATTTTTTTAAATTATTTATTTAAAAAATAAAAAAAATACGGTATGGGGACTCCTCTATTCTTGATAACAATCCTTGCCGAACTGACAGCTGAGGGTTGCAGCCCTTAGCTGTGAGTTTTGTCTGGCTGGTTAACAAAAATACAGAGGAACCCACGCCATTTTTTTACAATTATTTATTTACAGCACAGGAGCGGCAGATGAATACCCCCATCTGCCGCTCCTGCTCTCACTGTTAATAGCGGCAGCAGATGTCGGATGATGGGAACAGTTGTCCCATCAGCTGACACCCGTGACCAGATGTAAACTTTATACCTCTTATCACAGCTGCAGGCTCATGCTCTCTTTTGACAGTCTGGGAACTGTGACTCTCTAACATGGTGAGGATGATTTCACCGCCGATCAGAAGCAGTGTTTGCCGTGCTGCCATGCATATGTTAGAACGACAAACATCCGGTATTCGGGCAGTCGAACCCGAACAGTAGCATGGACTTCCTGGTGAAGTCCATGTTCGGTGCCCGTGCACGAACAGTAAGTGTTCGGTAAGGACGCCAAACTTTACTGTTCGGGTTCGCCAATCTCTAATTTGTATAATTTGTACAATGTGATTTTCTGGATTTTATTTTTGATATTCCATCTCTCAATTTTAAAATTAAGTTACCCTTAAAATTGTAGTCTGTTTATATATTTGTCAGTGGGCAAACTTACAAAATGAGCAAGGGATCAAATAATTATTTCCTTCACTGTAAGTTTTTTTTCACTGCATAATGCACTTCTAAGTGTATGGTTGAGATATGTTAATAATTCATGTAGATCAATCTGTTTTAAACTAAAAGCAATGCTGACTCGAGACTACATCTATTTTCCCTTACTTTCCAAAGTAATTCCTGCAAATGCCCATATATTAATATGAACTGACACCCATTTTTTCCTGACAAATATATAAATATTTGAAAAACTTGCAAAAGGTTCATAAGTATTTTTGTTAGGCCAATATATATATATATTTTACAAAAAACCTAATGCAGAAAACTGCCAAAAATATTTTTACAAGTGGTGAACATGGAAACACTCTCGGCATGGTTTGGGGCACAAGCAGCTGTCAAAAAGTAGATACTTCGGTTACATTAATCGGTAAAATAAACGTTCATTAATAATGTTGCACCATTGGTGCTCTTTACACTTTTTGATGCATTGTCAATTGCTGGCTAGAGAATGAGTTAACTGAAATTCCATCAATGGGCTCATTCTGAGGAGAGAGTTTGTAACTCTTATCTTTGTTCTTCTTAGCTCTTCTTAGCTAATTTGTCGAATTCAGCTCAACTTCATGTGTTCGTAAATCAGCTGAGAGATAATCAGAAGGAAGAAGATTATAATTCTAAACTTCTTCTAAACAAGCTCACAAATGGATCCTCAATTAACTCACTATGCAGTCAGCAACAGACAGCGCAACATAGAAAGGCCAGAGGCGAAAAAATAATTTTTAGCCAAGCATACATGCTTTTAAGTAAAAAAAATCTAAAAAAAAAGGTGTCAATATCCTATAAGTACATAAGAGAGATCTCTAAGAGCGTAGTCAGATGGCCATATAAAACAGGCCAGGATCGGACTCTATTGCACAGACTGGCCAAAACTAGCTGCATAGAAACACATGAAACTGAATTGTTCAGGTTCGGAGAGCTGGAAAAAAAACAAACAAAATGAGCATATATCCTATAGTAAGTAAATAGTAATAGAACCTGTTAAAACATAGGGTACTTGGTTAACACTATTTTTGATCAAAAAATATAAAAGCTATTCCACAGCGTCAAGGTGCACCCAGTCGGGACAGTCAGAGCACTGTGGTCTGATTTATATGGCCGTCTGACTGCCCCCTTATAATGAGACACTGTGACAACAAGCAGAATTTGGAAATATAAAAAACTGTAATTTTGATAATGGAAATATAATCTTCAGCACTTGGAAGTAAAGTAAGTAATGTGAATGTGTTTGTCAACAGAATGCAGCATAATGTAGCATCTCGGCAAATAGCAGAGGCCTCAGCTCTTGGCAAAGCTCGAATATATTAAGACTGCAAGAGGAAAATGAATTAGATACCAGTGCAGGTGTTTTGGGCTTTATCTGGCAATATGTGCTTTTCAATTCAATATTCCTGAGTATAGTAATCTCCCTCAATGCTGAATACCTCCTGCCATTGTGTAAGGGAAGGCTGTGATTTAAAGATGTGCATACAGGTACTGGAGATCTAGCATTTACTAATCAGTGGCATTTCATCTGTGATTTGGTCTCTTGTCTTTAAAGGCATTTCTTGCTACATAACTTGTAATATGTTTCAGTATTACTTAGATTGATAAATATTTTTTAACATTTTGTAATATATGATTATTAATATAAGGTTGTCTTTATTTTTGTTTTAAATAATATCCAATGTTAATACCCATGCTGCTATTTCTGTAAAATGCAGCAGATTACTTGATTAAAGCTTCAAATTCACATTTTTTCATTTAATTTTTTGGGGTGTAAAAACGCAATATGATAAATATTTTATAATTATTATTATTATTATGCATTTTTTATCAGAATTTTTTTTCCTTGTATTTTTGAAAGCGTTCTTCAAGTCCTAATGGGAAAACTTATGAATAATGCAAAAACACCAGGAAAATGGCTGCAAAAAATGCACTATTGTTTCCTAAACACAACATTCTAGAAATCACTCTCAAGAGTTTTATTGGGAATACCATTAATAGCCTAATTTTAGGGTATTAATGTTTGATTTGTGGAGGTTCTGTTGAATACTATTGAAATAGTTTAGGCTTAGCTACAGAACTAAATACAGCGACATATATACAAGTGATACAGGTGTGTGTGTGTGTACCCAGTTCTGCAGGTCAGCTCTTTTCAGAAAATGGGGCTGAGCATGGTTGCGATGCAGTATCAGACACATTCACATTAGTAGGGATGGACCTGGGCACTTATTTTCTTCTGGGTATCCCAGGAATTGGATCTCCATTAAACTTATATTGCATAGGCTATATATCTATATATATAATTGTCTAAGGGTTTTTCCGTCTGTCTGTCTGTCTGTCTGTCTGTCCAGGAAATCCCGCCAGCCCTCGACCAATCAGCGACGGGCACAGCATCGACATAGAAATCCAGCGTCTCTGATTGGTTGAGGCCACCAGGCACAGCGACGATGATGTCATAAAGGACGTAGACATCCCGCGTCTCTGATTGGTCGAGGCCGGCAGGCATTGACCAATCAGCGACGGGCACAGCGACGATGATGTCATAAAGGACGTAGAAATCCCACGTTTCTGATTCAGCAACAGGCACAGTATCGACGTAGATGTCATAATGGTTGCCATGGCAACGATGTCATAAAGGTTGCCTCGACCAATCAGCGACGGGCACAGTCTGCCGCGAATTCTGGAATCATCATTGTCCATATACTACGGGGACATGCATATTCTAGAATACCCGATGCGTTAGAATCGGGCCACAATCTAGTATATATATAATTGTCTAAGGGGTACTTTCATGTGTCTGTCTGTCTTTCTGTCGGCAACTTCCATCACGGAAATCCCGCATCGCTGCGATGGGCACAGTCCGATTAGCCCCTCCCTACTCCCCTGCAGTCAGTGCCTGGCGCCCGCATACTCTCTTCCAGTCACCACTCACACAGGGTTAATGCCAGCGGTAACGGACCGCGTTATGCCGTGGGTAATGCACTCCGTAACCGCTGCTATTGACCCTGTGTGACCAAGTTTTTACTATTGATGCTGCCTATGCAGCATCAATAGTAAAAAGATCTCATGTTAAAAATAATAATAAAAAAAACAAAAACTGCTATTCTCAGCTTCCATAGTCCGACGATGCGCTCGCGCCTGCAACCAGCTTCCGTTCCCAGAGATGCATTGCGAAATTACCCAGAACACTTAGTGGTCTTGCGAGACCGCTAAGTCATCTGGGTAAGTTTGCAATGTATCCTGGGAAAGAAAGATGGCAGCAGCTGCGCTTGCATCACCAGAGTTTCGCTGGATCCTGCCAGTGGGTGAGTATATAACTATTTTTTATTTTAATTATTTTTTTTTTAACAGGGATATGGTTCCCACACTGCTATATACTACGTGGGCTGTGTTAGATACTTCATGGCTGCTATATACTACCCGGCCAGTGTTAGATACTATGTGGGCTGTGTTCTGTACTGCATGGGCTGCATTATATACTACATGGCTTGCTATATACTATGTGGGCAGTGTTATATACTACGTGGCTGTGCTATATACTATGTGGGCTGTGTTCTATACTGCATGCTATATACTATGTGGCCACTGTTAGATACTATGTGGGCTGTGCTATATATTACGTGGGCTGTGTTATATATTACGTGGCCAGTGTTACATACTATGTGGGCCGTGTTATATACTGCGTGACTGCTATATACTGTGTGGCCTGTGTTATATACTACCTGGGCAGTGTTATTTACTGCGTGGCCTATATTCACGCATTGGGTATTCTACAATATGTATGTATATAGCAGCCACATGGTATATACCACAAGCCACGTAGTACCCCTATATACTACGTGGCCTGTGCTATATACTATGTGGCTGCTATATACATATATACATACATATTCTAGAATACCTGATGCGTTAGAATCGGGCCACCATCTAGTGCAATATACTGTAAGTTTAATGGAGATTAAATTCCTGGGATACCCAGAAGAAAATAAGTATATATATATATATATTATTTGATAAAACTTTTTTTTAAGGAAGTAGAATCCAACTGAGGATGATCAGTTCTGGCAATATACAAATTCACCAGACTCATATTTGGATGGGAAATGTGATTTACATATAATGTGTTAGATGCCAATTAAATTGTCAACCATGTCTAATATCCTCTGAGGATTCTCCGGAGCCCAATGCATAATAAATGGAGAGGTTTAAAAAAAACTCAAACCATTATTTTCCCTTTGTCCAACACCTGTCTTAGCTACACCGCTCCCCATATGGTCCACAACTGGCTCACTTTTCTTCCCTTACTTTACTCTTTGGCTCTTCTGGTGCTGACTTGAACTAAAGCAAAGCTATAACATCATGAGCTCCTCCACTTCCCACCTGTTCCACCTCTGACTCACTTCCCTTCCCTCAACTATCGGTCTTTCCTTCAATCCTTATCTGCACTCTTTGGCACTTCCGATGCTGACAAGAACTAAAGCAACACCATAAGGGCGACATGCATCATGTCATCGATTAAAGTCTATGCTTTGACAAGGTCTCATGAGATGTCTTGATGTATGTCACTGTCATCCTTTGATGTTATGATGTTGCTTGAGGCCTAGTCAGTGCTGGAAACACCGAAGAGTAAAGTTGAAGACAGGAGTGAAAACAAGAGCTGAAGGGATGATGTGAGCAAGCAACCAGATGGGGAGCTGCCACACCTAGACATGTGAGGGGTTAAGGTAAGTATGATCTTTTTGTCAAGTAGCCAGTATGTTGGATCCACCTGGAAGAATAACAAAAAATGAAGGTTTCTGGTGAATCTGAATTTTTATGAAATTGGGTGTGAAATCGATTTGAATATGAATATGGGTTGACCATAGTATCAACTATTATAATACTACATACACATAGTTTTATATCTTCATAAACTAATTGACTAGATTGTTTGCTCATGTGCAGGAGCTTAAAAAAAAAAAAAAAAAAAAATTAAATAAATAAAAAATAGAGTACTTTTCCGAACAGGGATTGATTCACTACACAATGGTGCAGAAAGTGTTAGTATTACTTTTACTTTGCTGGCAGGGTAACACCAATGATTAAATGATGCTACAAAACTTATGAAATGTCCCCTCTTCTTTGTATACAACCAATTACAGTGCTGCAAAGCTCTGCAGAATAGGTGCAATGACTCATAAAGTAATTCTCTGTTGACTGCATTGTTGAATATTTTAGCACGTTGCCCCCCACTTTAGTGAATAAAATATGTTCTGCCAACAACATCAAGTTACTAGCATCCGACATTGCGTCACCTGGAGGCTCCTACAAATTTCACTTGCTCGGGATCAATAGTCAGGTTACCACAGCAGATCTAATACTCCCGTCCTTCCAGCAGACAATCTTCGAGGATATCCTAGCGGATCACAGATCAATCAATCGCACATTAATAAATAAAGAGTGGATGTGTGCACAGATTGGTATAACATTCCTGTAGCCATTGCTGCAATGCAGCACTTTGTCAGCAGAGCTGGAATCACGCAACTCTATCTGTACCGGAGGCAGCAGAATAGTGACGGGCAACATGTGGCTTTCTCTCATTTTACGAAATAACCAGCATAGAGAGATTCATGCCTTGCCATCCATAAGAGAATATACCAACTTAGCAATAAATATATTGACAATTTCATGACATTGGAATATCAATGCAAATTGTTTGATGGTTAATCATCAAAATCAGTAACGGATTCTATAGCTTTTCAAGACAAGACTAAAAATAGGAGAAAATGCACTGAATATCTAACATTCTCAGCAAATGTAGGGAGGGAGGTGAAAAGATATATTCATTATTAGCATATGTCTAATTAATCTGTAATTTCAATTTACTTGTGGTTGGATATGCCATAAATGTGGCTAAAACAGGAGGGTTCTGCATAGTGCAATGGATATTGTGAAAGGAGAGGTGGTGGTTTCACAACCATGGGTTCTGACCACAGTCTGCTGATCCATAAATGTCTAAGATGAAAACAAAAAAACACACCCTTAAAGGGAGCCTGTCACCAGAAAAATACTATTACCTACAGATATAGGGTTAATCTGCAGGTTAATAATGTTACTAACCTGCCCGCATGTAGCTGAGCACTGTGGGGGAGAATATGAACTTTATTCCCCCTGGTGGCATTCGGTTTAAGTGACGGGGACAGTGCCGGGGCTAACGTAATTCCATTACCACTCTGAGTATAGAGGACGGCAGCTGTAACCGCACCCCGGCCCTGACACTACATTGGGTCGGTTGTCAATCAGTGCGAGGGGCGCGGTTACAGCCGTCGTTCTTTATCCTCAGAGCGGTGACTGAACCTGTGTCAGTGCCCTCTTCTTCCCCCTCATTGAAACTGAGTGCTGCCAGGAAGAATAAAGTTCATTTTCTCCCTGGAGGGTTTGGCTACTTGCGGGCGCTGGGCAGGTTAGTAACACTATTAACCTGCAGATTAACCCCGTATCTGCAGTTAATAGCATTTTTCCTGGTGACAGGTTCCCTTTAAAGGAAACCTACCACGACATCCATCTCCCCAAAAATACCATTATAGCTTAAAGTAGAGGGTAGTGGATTAATGAACAGGCTTGTATATATATATATATATATATAGTCATCAATTCATGAATCCATTACTCTTCACTGTAAGAAATAGTGGAGGTTTATGGATTCAGGTTGGGACTGTAGTGACAGATTCCCCTTAAGGGTATATCGTATTTTTCAAGCAACACTATACATACAGTATATCTATCTATATCTATCTATCTATCTATCTATCTATCTATCTATCTATCTATCTATCTATATATATATATATATATATACTCCTCAACATTAACATTGCTATGCAAATAAAAAAAATCATGGAACTCATAGAATCGGCAGACATACTAGTTACATTGAAAAGCATAAAAGCCTTCAATATTTCAGGAGTACAACCAAGTTTTTTTCTACTATCAGTGACGTGATAATAGTTGTCTGAGGAATGTCTTGCCTTGTTGAATCACTGCGACATGCAAGTCATCAAGATCCGCTGCTTTCAACATCTGTTTGTAATGGTCAATTGCTAAACAATGACATCTCAGTTGTGCCCAATGGTAAAGAAGTCTGTAGAAGCTGCAGGCTATGATGGCAAGTTTAAGCCATACAGGATGCTCAAGATATCACAACAAGCAACATGTGGCATGGCATTGTTGTCATGTTGAAAATCTCCTCCTGGAAAACTTTTGAGAAATGACCGTACCACTGGTTCTAATCAATGTAACTTATGAGCTGTTATTGTACCTGAAATGAAGACTAGAGCAGTCTGGGTACATTAAGTCACCTAACACCATGAACCAAGGATAAGGACTTGTGTGTTAGGCACCAGGTTTCTCCCGCTGCACAGGGTAGATACCAAGCTTTATCTGCATCTGTGGTCTCCTATTCTGCTTCGGCCGCTGCGGGTGCTGCTGAGCACAGACATCGGTCCCAGCGTCTACTGAGCATGCAGCGGCATCACATTGGTGGTCAGTCATCAGCTGCTCTGGTGATGTGGCAGCTTCGGATTGGTCCGAGAGCAAGGTCCTATCTGACTGGACATGAGCTGAACATTTAAAAGGCTCTCAGAGGCGCACACAGGCGCGCTAGTATCATTCTCATTGTGTGTGTATGGGACATTGCATCAGTGTGGTCTTTACCAGCATGTGCTCAGGATCAGCAGTAAGCCGTTAGAATTCCAGTTCTCTGGAGAGGAGATTGTGTGTATGAATTCAGGGCTAGAGTCAAGCCATTAGAATTCTGGCACCTCCGGAGAGGAGTTGGTTGAGTGCTTTTGTTGACTGTCTTACCACTGTTTGCTTTTTACCCCATGAGCGAGATTCGTTCCCCTGTGAGGTTAACATGGATCATAACTAGCATCATACCTATTCATTACTGTGCGCGAGTGACACAGCCCTATAGCAGAGCATCTATTATGTTTCTGTGTGCGAGTCACACAACTATGCTGCAGAGCATCTATTCTGTTACTGTGTGTGTGTGACACAGCTCTACTGCAGAGCATCTTTTCCGTTTCTGTGGGTAATTGACACAGCTCTACTGCAGAGCATCTATTCTGTTTGTGTGTGTGAATGGCACAGCTCTATTGCAGAGCATCTATTCCATTTCTGTGTGCAAGTGACACAGCTCAGTAGCAGAGCACCTGTTTTGTTTCTGCTTGCGTGGTCATTTCAGGTGTTGTTCACTGAGTGGCGTTTAACTCAGTGCGTGCAAGCAATCGCTCGCTATGTGTTCCGTCATTGTTCACACTAGCTGCAGTTTAACATCTCTGCACGGTGGACCCTGGGTTGCGATTGCACTTGTCTATTAAATGTATTTAGTGCAATCCGCCAACCCTAACACGGTGTCATATTTCCTTGTTAAAGCTTCTGCATGGTGCTGCTTACAAAGTTTCAAGATAGAGACCAGAGGCTGGAGTGAAACAATAATGGCTGGAATGGAGGTCAATCATCTTCATAGATGATTTCCTGTTTTGTCTCGACTCAATGATAGCTAGAGATTTGTCTGGAGATGGAAAAATGGAAATTCCATGAAGAGACCATCATGGGGAAACATCACACTGGTCCAACTCCTGGGATTATAGTGTGGTGTGGAATAACGCAAAGTTATTGGACCCCTTTGTTCTTCATTCCAGTTTGGCGTTAGATTGATTGGCTTTAAAAACACTTATACAGCTGTTTCTCCAAAGTATCCCAGGAGCAATTTTTCACTTCACAATGCCAGAGTATGAGAGCCAGCGTCGTCTAAATGTGCTGCAATGGGTAAAAGCATCATTGACTTGTCTACCATCATGAACATCTGGAATGTCATTGGCCAGAACCTACAAAGGGTGCTGCAGATGTTGATAATTTGCATGCCCAAGCTCATTCAGTGTGACAAAACTTTCCTCAGACAACCATTAATAAACTGATTTTTAGCAGCCAAGAGGTGTAAGTGTAGGGATCTCTGTTTGTGGTGTTCATACTGGATGCTGAATAAATTGAGGTAGTTTGAAAATGTTGTTTCCATGTTTTCATCATTTGCATGTCATTAACATATCTTTCTATCCTGTGAATTCCTAATTCCACAAGTTTTCCTTTTTGGCATTGCAATTTCAAAGTTGAGGAGTGTATATGTGTTGTTGCTGATTTATATTAAAAAATGTTTAAACACAGCCTGTACTATATGAAAAATGCAGCTGAAGTGTCATGGGGGTGGACCCTTAAATATGAAGAGTCACACCAGGACTTAAACGGACTCTGTCACCTGAATTTGGCGGGCTCTCTTTACGGTCTGATGGGTGGTGTTTTTGGTTCTGTCCAACTGTGGGCAAAGCCGAAAAGCATTAGTGCGCATGCGCTGGCGCACTATGTCCCGGAAGTGTTTAGCTGTGTTCCGGGACATAGTGCGCCAGCGCATGCGCACTAATTTTCGGCTTTGCCCGCAGTTGGGCAAAGCATGCTGCACATGCGCAAGGTGAAATTGCATTGCGCACGCGTGTACAACAGAGGAAACCAAATCACATTCAAGACAATATTGCAGCCAGCGGGAAAGGAAGGGGTGCATGACAGAACCGAAAACAACGCCCATCCGACCGTAAACAGAGCCCGCCAAATTCAGGTGACAGGTTCCCTTTAAACATTCTCTTTTTTGGCTTTATTATAAGGACTGGTCTGGGGGAGTGTTCAAAAGAGTGTTACAACCCCCCTGTATATTAAGCGCTAATCTACTTCACCAGTCTCTCATCATTTCACATATCGATTCTTGCTTTCAATTACTTGAAACATTCATTGCTTGCATACAAAGTGTAGGGGAAAATGCAATCACAGCCATGCTCTTCTTACATAACTGGCAATTTTGTAAAATAACGCTGACATACTTCCGTCCAAAAATTTTAGGCAAGTGCGAAAATATATTGAAAACTTACAACAAATGAGCAGAGATAAAGAAAACTTCTCTAGAGACACATTCTAGGATAAATAGCACAACCAGCACAAGGAGCAAGAATGCAAGGGAGTCTCATAAAATTTAAAATCTTTTATTAATATGAAGGTAAAAAATGAAAAACATACATAAATAAAGAAAACAGAGTATTCCTACAACTGGTCCAGTGCACACATGAAGTGTAGATAAGTATATAAACTTGAAAAAAGAAATAAACAAGTCTAAACATATGGTTACCCACCCCTAGTCTAAAAGCTAAAAGTTAGTGCTATGACTATCTGAAGAGGATCTGGTAATGCAATGAAGGTAAGTAGTACTTTCATCTAAATGATGTGTCCAGATGGGGAGAAAATTCAATGTGCACTTGTCCAATGGCCCCTACGCGCGTTTCACCCGCAGCTTCATCAGGGGACATATCGTATACTAGGAGTGGTCATCATATGTTTAAACATTGTTTATTTATTTCTTCAAGTTTATATACTTATCTACACTTCATGTGTGTACTGGACCATGTGTAGGAATACTCAGTTTTTTTTTAATTATTTATGTTTTTCATGTCTTACCTTTATATTAATAAAAGATGCTACATTTTATGAGACCCTCATGCACTCTTGCTCTTTGTGTTGGAAATGCAAAATTATATTACAAATATTTATGCTTTCAAAAAAGAAGTGTTAATATAATTTATTTTTACCATGCACAAAATACAAAGTAAATGAACAATAGAGAAATCTAATTCCATTGATATTTGGTGTGACCGTCCTTTTGTCTTCAAAACAGCATACATTCTTCTAACATTGAATACAAGAACTGAAGCATATCAATCACAAAAAATGTACGAAAAAGGTATAATTTTTTTACAAAAGAAATATATAATAAAATACAGTCAACTACATTTCAAGCATAAGTATCAAAAACAGAGTATCCAATATTGGCCCAACCGAGGAAGCCGAAAGCAAAACACGCATAGGAGAGCATGTCTGCATCAATGTACACTGAAATGGGTAATAGTAGCATACAGTTAGGTCCATATATATTTGGACAGAGACAACATTTTCTAATTTTGGTTATAGACATTACTACAATGAATTTTAAACAAAACAATTCAGATGCAGTTGAAGTTCAGACTTTCAGCTTTCATTTGAGGGTATCCACATTAAAATTGGATGAAGGGTTTAGGAGTTTCAGCTCCTTAACATGTGCCACCCTGTTTTTAAAGGGACCAAAAGTAATTGGACAATTGACTCCAAGGCTATTTCATGGACAGGTGTGGGCAATCCCTTCATTATGTCATTCTCATTTAAGAAGATAAAAGGCCTGGAGTTGATCTGAGGTGTGGTGCTTGCATTTGGAAGGTTTTGCTGTGAAGTGAACATGCGGTCAAAGGAGCTCTCCATGCAGGTGAAACAAGCCATCCTTAAGCTGCGAAAACAGAAAAAACCCATCCGAGATATTGCCACAATATTAGGAGTGGCAAAATCTACAGTTTGGTACATCCTGAGAAAGAAAGAAAGCACTGGGGAACTCATCAATGCAAAAAGACCTGGGCGCCCACGGAAGACAACAGTGGTGGATGATCGCAGAATAATCTCCATGGTGAAGAGAAACCCCTTCACAACAGCCAACCAAGTGAACAACACTCTCCAGAAGGTCGGCGTATCAATATCCAAATCTACCATAAAGAGAAGACTGCATGAAAGTAAATACAGAGGGTTCACTGCACGGTGCAAGCCACTCATAAGCATCAAGAATAAAAAGGCTAGACTGGACTTTGCTAAAAAACATCTAAAAAAGCCAGCACAGTTCTGGAAGAACATTCTTTGGTCAGATGAAACCAAGATCAACCTCTACCAGAATGATGGAAAGAGAAAAGTATGGCGAAGGCGTGGTACAGCTCCTGATCCAAAGCATACCTCATCATCTGTAAAACCCGGCGGAGGCAGTGTGATGGATTGGGCATGCATGGCTGCCAGTGGCACTGGGTCACTAGTGTTTATTGATGATGTGACACAGGACAGAAGCAGCCAAATTAATTCTGAGGTATTCAGAGCCGCCATACTGTGTGCTCAGATCCAGCCAAATGCAGCCAAACTGATTGGTCATCGTTTCATACTACAGATGGACAATGACCCAAAACATAAAGCCAAAGCAACCCAGGAGTTTATTAAAGCAAAGAAGTGGAATATTCTTGAATGGCCAAGTCAGTCACCTGATCTCAACCCAATTGAGCATGCATTTCACTTGTTAAAGACTAAACTTCAGACAGAAAGGCCCACAAACAAACAGCAACTGAAAACCACCGCAGTGAAGGCCTGGCAGAGTATCAAAATGGAGGAAAAACAGTGTCTGGTGATGTCCATGAGTTCAAGACTTCAGGCAGTCATTGCCAACAAAGGGTTTTCAACCAAGTACTAAAAATTAACATTTTATTTAAAATTATTGAATCTGTCCAATTACTTTTGGTCCCTTTAAAAATAGGGTGGCACATGTTAAGGAGCTGAAACTCCTAAACCCTTCATCCAATTTTAATGTGGATACCCTCAAATGAAAGTTGAAAGTCCGAACATCAACTGCATCTGAATTGTTTTGTTTAAAATTCATTGTGGTAATGTCTATAACCAAAATTAGAAAAATGTTGTCTCTGTCCAAATATATATGGACCTAACTGTATATTGGGAACACTGGTTCTCCTTACATAGGTCCTTATTATATGGTCTTTGACCGTTTTGAAATTCGGGATACATGTTTCCTCATACCTATGTGGTAGTAGGGGAATATAAACTCCTTCATATTGATTAATGCATTGTCACTTTATTATCTTGTAATAGGTGGTTATATTGACTCTTTGGTACCTCTTTGCCCATATCTAGCTCCTATGGTATGACACTTTTCATTGGTGCACCTGTACCTTATATTCAAATAGCTCTGTTTTTATATTTATGCTTGAAATGTATTTAAGTGTATTTCATCATACTGTATACTTATTTTGTAAATAAAATATACCTTTTTAGTACATTTTTTGTTATTGCTATGCTTCAGTTCTTGTATTCAATGTTATTGGGAACCTTCACAGGGTATTATCCCAAGTAGTTTTGGGTGGTCTCTGCAGGACTACTTTATGATTATGGTATCTGTATCTGAAATTCTGTATTTGATAAATTCTTCTAAGTACACTTGCACTTTTCAAGGTTCACAGTTTTTGAAGGAACATGGTAGGGAGGTTGTTCCAAACATCATGAAGGACTAACCTCTGATCCTCTGTGGATGTCAGCTTGTGCAAATCCTTCATGGTATCGAACAAAGGGTGGTCACCATCCAAAAAATTTTTTGTCTTAGATTCTTATTCACTTAGCATTACTGTTAAAAGCTTAAAAAATAACACTACTATATGTTAGGTGCCGGGATTCTCTCTCCGCACAGGGTAGATCCCAAGTCTTGCCTGCATCTGTGGTCTCCTATTCTGCTTTGACCACTGCAGGTGCTGTTGAGCATAGACGTCAGTCCCAGCGTCTTGCTAAGGCTCATGCTATTCATCTGGTTACTGCTGGCTCTTCAGCCAATCCTATAGTAACCAGCGGTAGTCAGCGATGAGCAAACACTCTGGAGACTATGTCCAGAAATCACCCTACTGAGCATGCTCGTGATGTGATGACGTCTCATTGGTGGTTGGTCGTCAGCTGCTCTGGTGATGTGGCAGCTCCCGATTGGTCCACGGGCAAGGTCCTGTCTGACTGGACTTGAGCTGCACGTAAAAAAGGTTGTCAGAGGTGCACATTGGTGCGCTAGCATGAACCTAATCTCATGTGTGAGTGTACTTTGCAACTGGCCTGTGTCAGCACATGCTCAGGGTCGGCTGATAGCCATTAGAATTCCGGCACCTCTGGAGAGGAGTTGTTTGAGTGCTGTTCCTGACTGTCTGACCATTGTTGCTACCTGCTCTGTTGGTGAGCTTCGATCCTCTGTGAAGTTAACAGGGATCGTGTCTAGCGTCATATCTTTCATTTCAATGTGCGAATGACACAGCTCTATTGCTGGGCATCTGCTTCAATGGTGTGTGCAAGTGACACAGCTCTATTGCTGGGCATCTGCTTCGTTGCTGTGTGCGAGTGACACAGCTCTATTGCTGGGCATCTGCGTTGTTGCTGTGTGTGAGTGACACAGCTCTATTGCTGGGCATCTGCTTCGTTGCTGTGTGCGAGTGACACTACTATATGTCCTGCTCACTGAGCGAATTTTAACTCGATCGCTCAATGCATTCACCGCCATTGTTCATATTAGCTGCAGTTTCACATCTCGGTGGACCCCGGGTTGCGATTGCACATCCTCATTAAATCTATTTAGTGCAATACGCCAACCCTAACACTATGTCAAAATATTCTTGCTTTGCAGCATTTTTTCCAGACCTGCCTAAAACGTTATATACAGAATAAAAAAAAAATCTCATGTAATATCTTTTCTCTCTCCATCTCCGGCGTGTCAGATCAGTACAAGGCCAACAGACGTGCACACCGCTTTGTCTGAAGCAATCTAATATTTCCTGTTTAATATGAAGTTGCGCTCAGAGACCCCTTCCCTGTGATTGCTAGATTTGCTGACTATTTCAATATGTATTGAAACACAGTGCGGCATTTAGATATACTGCACAAACTGATAAATGGAGTTACTGTAGCATAATAGGTAGATATAGGTAGGAATTTCTCATAGTAATAAGCATGACACGTTCCAATAATCAAGGAATTCAGAAAATGCTGTAAACAGCAAAAATTTTCGAGAGGCAGAAAAATGTAGAATGCGAGCCATCGTGTACGCTGCTGGATATTTTTATAATACCCATTTGGATGCATTTGTACATGTACAGCTACATTAGTGGCGATTCTCAGTTATTAGATAACTTTGAGCCTAATGTGTTAGGAGGTGTTGAGTTAATAAAAAAAAAACCCAGCATTGATTCACTTGCCTCCGTCTAGCATGCCGCTTCCAGAGCCCGAAAACAACAACAGAGAACTCCCCTGTAATCACCTCCCGCAAGCCGCAACCATAGGCAAATTACTGGCGAGCATTGAGTGCGAAAACCATCATAGGATCAATGTCAGGCAGAAAAGGGTCTCAATTTACAATCCATCCAGACTCTATAATCGCTTCTTTTACAAACCTAGAAAATGGCTACTCAAGTTGTTTTAACATTTGCCCAGCAGCCACATGGCATTGTCTGAAATTGCAATGGCAGAGTAAATAGATTGTGCTCAGATAAAATATGCATATGGTTTATTCCTTGTAAAGCTCAGTGGATTTACTGTATTGCCAAAGGGAATAATTAGTGCTGTGGGCTGAGAAATTAGTGCAAAAATAACCATTAAAAAGGAGAGAAAGTCTTCCAGATATGAGGAATGGAACACAGGGCCAAAATCTGTTTCTTTAAATTGCCAGCGTTCATTCCATCTGTACATTAAATAATTAGCAGGATGACAGGCTAGAGTTAATTGTACATTTACACATCACATATGCTTTGATACTCATGTCTATGGCGAATGATGCATATGTTCTACGTGAAACTCAATTACTTACCACCATTATATGTTTAATGAACACATTGGTTATGGTGGATGATATCTGTCACTGTCAGGAGCTTACAAACCTGACAGATAAAGAAGACAAGGATCGGCCTGGCAGTGAGAAAGGTAAAATAGTCTCATCCTCGTGTTCATGAAAGATGTCAACATGTAGTGATGGCCTCTTATCGTTAAATTCCAGTGCGGAGCTGGAGGGCAGGATCGAGATTGGTTTATGACAGTGAGGTGAGCACATTGTAACATTGTAACATTGTAGTTATGGAACTGGTATAGTTATAGGCTGTGTTTTTTTAGTTATAGGCTGTGGCTATCTATTTATAGGCTGTGGTTATCTAGTTATAGACTGTGGTTGTCTAGGTATAGGCAATGGTTTTCTAGTTATAGGCTGTGATTGTCTAGTTATAGGCTGTGGATGCCTAGTTATAAGCTGTGATTGTCTAGTCATAGGTTATGATTGTCTAATTATAGACTGTGATTGTCTAGTTATAGGCTGTGATTGTCTAGTTATAGGCTGTGGTTGTCTAGCTATAGGCTGTGGTTATTTAGTTATATTCTGTGATTGTCTATTTATAGACTGTGGCTGCTTAGTTATAGGCTGTGGTTGTTTAGTTATAGGCTGTGATTGACTAGTCATAAAGTGTGATTGTCTAATTATAGACTGTGGTTGTCTAGTTATAGGCTATGATTGTCTTGTTATAGGCTGTGGTTGTTTAGTTTTAGGCTGTGGTTGTTTAATTATAGGCAGTGGTTGTCTAGTTATAAGCTTTGGTTGTTTAGTTATAGTTTGTGATTGTCTGTTTATAGGCTGTGGATATCTAAATATAGGCTCTGATTGTCTTGTTATAGGCTGTGGTTGTTTAGTTTTAGGCTTTGGTTTTCTAGTTATAAGCTGTGTTCGTCTAGTTTTCAGCAGTGCTTGTTTACTTATAGGCTGCACTTGTCTAGTTAGTTGCGCAGTGGTTGTCCAGTTATAGGCTGTGATTGTCTATTTATAGACTGTAGTTGTCTAGGTATAGGCAATGGTTGTCTAGTTATAGGCTGTAATTGTCTAGTTATAGACTGTAGTTGTCTAGGTATAGGCAATGGTTGTCTAGTTATAGGCTGTAATTGTCTAGTTATAGGCTGTGGATGCCTAGTTATAAGCTGTGATTGTCTAGTCATAGGTTATGATTGTCTAATTATAGACTGTGATTGTCTAGTTATAGGCTGTGGTTGTATAGCTATAGGCTGTGGTTATTTAGTTATATTCTGTGATTGTCTATTTATAGGCTGTGGTTGCTTAGTTATAGGCTGTGGTTGTTTAGTTATAGGCTGTGATTGACTAGTCATAAAGTGTGATTGTCTCATTTTAGACTGTGGTTGTCTAGTTATAGGCTATGATTGTCTTGTTATAGGCTGTGGTTGTTTAGTTTTAAGGTACCTTCACACATAACGATATTGTTAACGATATCGTTGCTATTTGTGACGTAGCAACGATATCGTTAATGAAATCGTTATGTGTGACAGCGACCAACGATCAGGCCCCTGCTGGGAGATCGTTGGTCGCTGAATAAAGTCCAGAACTTTATTTCGTCGCTGGACTCCCTGCTGACATCGCTGGATCGGCGTGTGTGACACCGATCCAGCGATGTCTTCACTGGTAACCAGGGTAAACATCGGGTAACTAAGCGCAGAGCCGCGCTTAGTAACCCGATGTTTACCCTGGTTACCATGCTAAAAGTAAAAAAAAACAAACACTACATACTTACCTACCGCTGTCTGTCCTCCAGCGCTGTGCTCTGCACTCCTCCTGCACTGGCTGTGAGCCGGAAAGCAGAGCGGTGACGTCACCGCTCTGCTTTCCGGCTCACAGCCAGTACAGGAGGAGAGCAGAGAAGCAGAGCGCAGCGCTGGAGGACAGACAGCGGTAGGTAAGTATGTAGTGTTTGTTTTTTTTTACTTTTGGCATGGTAACCAGGGTAAACATCGGGTTACTAAGCGCGGCCCTGCGCTTAGTTACCCGATGTTTACCCTGGTTACCGGCATCGTTGGTCGCTGGAGAGCGGTCTGTGTGACAGCTCTCCAGCGACCAAACAGCGACGCTGCAGCGATCCGGATCGTTGTCGGTATCGCTGCAGCGTCGCTTAATGTGAAGGGGCCTTTAGGCTGTGTTTTTTTAATTATAGGCAGTGGTTGTCTAGTTATAAGCTGTGGTTGTTTAGTTATAGTTTGTGATTGTCTGTTTATAGGCTGTGGATATCTAGTTATAGGCTCTGATTGTCTTGTTATAGGCTGTGGTTGTTTAGTTTTAGGCTTTCGTTTTCTACTTATAAGCTGTGTTTGTCTAGTTATCGGCAGTGCTTGTTTACTTATAGGCTGCACTTGTCTAGTTAGTTACTCAGTGGTTGTCCAGTTTTAGGCTGCGATTGTCTATTTATAGGCTGTGATTATATAGTTATAGACTGGTTGTTTAGGTATAAGCAATGGTTGTCTAGTTATAGGCTGTGATTGTCTAGTTATAGGTTGCGATTGTCTAGTTATAGGCAGTGGTTGTCTAGCTATAGGCTGTGTTATTTCATATACGATACTCTCTTCTGTCAGTCAGTATTCTGTGTACTTGCATAGTTAAATAGAATGAAAAAAACATTTATCCATCAAGTTCAACCTTTCTCAATGAATTATACATGCTCTGTCGCTAGATTATTTATGACCCACAATGTCATTTGTTTGTGAAGAAGCATTTAGCCCTTTTTTTTATTACTGATATAGTATCCGCCATTACTACCTCTTGTGGTTGGCATTTCACAGTCTGACTGCTCTAACTGTAAAGAACCCTTTCCTGTTTATCTGCAGGAATTACCTTTCCTGCTTATGTAATCAGTGCCCTCTGTTCCTTAATATGGTCTTTGGGAGGAATAAGTTCTGTGCCAGCCCTTTATACTGGCCACTAGGGTTGAGCGACCTTTACTTTTATAGGATCGGGTCGGGTTTCACGAAATCCGACTTTTTCAAAAGTCGGGTCGAGTGAAATCGGCCGATCCTATAAAAAAGTCGGGGTCGGGGTCGGCCGAAACTCGAAACCCAATGCAGTGCATTGGGTTTCCATGGTTCCCAGGGTCTGAAGGAGCGGAAACTCTCCTTCAGGCCCTGCGATCCATATTTTAGTGTAAAATAAAGAATTAAAATAAAAAATATCGCAATACTTACCCTCTGACGCGCCCTGGTGAGTATATACCTAATAGGAATATACTCACCCTCGGACGCGCCCTGCTTCTTTCCGGCAGCCTTCCTTCCTAAGAATCAGCCCTTCCAGGACCTTCGGTGACGTCGCGGTGACGTCGCGGCTTGTGATTGGTCGCGCGAGCGGTCACATGGGCGGCCGCGCGGCCAATCACAAGCCGCGACGTCACCGCGACGTCACCGCAAGGTCCTGGAAGGCTGATTCTAAGGAAGGAAGGTTCCCGGTTAGTACCAGGGCGCGTCAGAGGGTAAGTATTGCGATATTTTTTATTTTAATTCTTTATTTTACACTTAAATCTGAATTCCGATACCAATTCCCGATATCTTAAACATATCGGGAATCGGTATCGGAATTCCAATTCTAGATTCAAAAGATCGCCGACTTCATGGCCGACCCCACACAGGGGTCAGGTCGGGTTTCATGAAACCCGACCTTGCCAAAAGTCGGCGACTTTTGAATATTTTCGACCCGTTTCGCTCAAGCCTACTGGCCACACATATATTGATACGAGTAAATGAGTTCTCCTCTGAGACGTCTTTTTCTAACTAAAGAAATCCAACTTTTCTAACTTCTCATCATAGTTGCCTGCCTTTGAATTGAATCTAGTTATCTAGTACCCTCTTTAGAATATGGTACCCAAAACTGGATCCCATATTCAAGATATGGCCTTTCCGGAAATTTATATGGGTAAGAATACGTTGGAATCACAGGATTATCATTTTTATACACCTTAAAATCTTACCTGCTTTTGCTGCTGCTGCCTGACATTGAGTAGTATTGCTTAACTTACTTGTGAATCAAATACCCAGGTCTTTATCCTATTCTGTGGTCCCAAGTATATTTCTTTTTAAAGGTGTGGTTAGAAGTTCAAAGTATTTTTTATAATAAATCCCTATTTATTTAGTGCCATAATCTAAACTAATTTATAATATACTTGAATTAAAAATTCCTTTCCGTTCCCAGTGCATGCTGGGATAATTAAGCAAAGCACCATCAGTGATCCTGGTTTCATGGGCTGGGCTAGTCCCTGCGTGATGTGCACTCTGGGATATACGCAAAGATAGAGTGCACAATTTCCAGCTCAAATCATCAGAAACGAGTTGGTACCAGAATCAATATGCATCTAAATGTTCACAAATACCACTTGGCAATCTCTTCACTAATGATGGATTGTAATAGGATCAAGTTAGGATTAGGATAGGAACAAGTGACATGACTGGTTCCAGCTATGATTTCCGAGGGGTTCCATACTTAATACTCTTATTTCTTTTCTCAATAGTGGGGGTGGTATGTAAAGTCATTTATGCATGCTTCTGTAGGAAAATATTTTCTGAAAATATTTGGCAGGAAATCTTTATTTTGTCACCCATATTTGTTCTCAACAATAAGGGAAGTCTACATTCAAACAAATCTGACTTTAGGAATAGAACTGTATGCTGTTCTGAGATGAAATATTCACAATGAAGTGAGATTGGACGTTTATGGCATGTAAACTTTGTGAACTGTTAAAGGAGAAAATAGTATAAAAAATATCCTTTCTGCCAATATATTTACTGCACTGCATTAGTATGACACTTTTATGCCCTGCCCAATATATCTAGGAACACACATAAAATATTCTGGGAAAGACTACTATCTTTAAAATTTGCTACCCCTTTCACTGGACACTGCCAACTTTCCTATTCCGTTCACTGGGCACTGTCCACTTTGCTACCACTTTCAATGGACATTGTCCACTTTGCTCTTCTTTCATTGGACATTGTCCACTTTGCTCTTCTTTCATTGGACATTGTCCACTTTGCTCTTCTTTCATTGGACATTGCCCACTTTGCTATCACTTTGACTGAGCACTGCCCACTTTGTTATCCCATTCACTGGACACTGCCCATTTTGCTATCACTTTGACTGAGCATTGCCCACTTTGTTATCCCTTTCACTAGACACTGCCCACTTTGCTGTCCCTTTCTCTGAACACTGCCCATTTTGCTATCCCTGTGCCTAAGCACTGCCCACTTTGCTATCCCTTTCACTGGACACTGCCCACTTTGCTACCCCTTTCACTGGACACTGCTCACTTTGCAATCCCTTGGACTGAGCACTGCCCACTTATCTCTCCCTTTCACTGGACACTGCCCACTTTGCTGTCCCTCTCTCTGGACACTGCCCACTTTGCTATCCCTTTGACTGAGCACTGCCCACTTTGCTGTCCCTTTTACTGGACACTGCCCAGTTTGCTACCCTTTCACTGGACACTGCCCACTTTGTAATCCCTTTGCCTGAGCACTGCCCACATTTATCTCCCTTTCCCTGGACATTGCCCATTTTCCTCTCCCTTTCACTGGACACTGCCCAAATGCTCTCCCTTTCACTAGACACTGTCCACCTTGCTGTCCCTTTCTCTGGGCACTGTGGCAGCGCCCCAGGGTCCTGGTCATTGCAGTAATATCATTCTCCTTTAGGGGAGAGTGGTGTTACGTTTGGAGGCAAAGAAGGACAACTGCATCCAGGTATCACAAACATGCAACACATTTCATACTCCAGGCCACCAGGGGGAGCTCTTGCTCCTATTTATTAGGTGACTCCCCACACTTAGGTAAAACTGGTGACCTGTAGGGAAAGTTAGAGAGTTGCTGGCTGAGCTTCGCTCAGGTAGTTGGTCCTGGACAAGGGTGGGATCCTGTCAGAGATCAAGGGAGAAGGACACGGAGCTGTGCATGCCCTCAGAGCTGCAGCTCCTAGAAAGAGACATTGAAGGCAGAACTGTATTGCAGCGAGCGTGCAAAAGAAGTCATAGCAAAGGAGTGGATTTCAGAAGGGGACCTGCCCTACACAGGCTGCCTCCTTCTGAGGCGCAGAAGCCCGGTAGCTAGAACTCCGAGGGAGTAACATTCTTTATGCCTTGCTCCAGAGACCAGCAGGACAGCTAATTTCGCGATGCCTGTCTGCCCTACACCCAGGAGGCACGGTGGCACCGATTAGAGGCTGGGGCATGATAGAGTCCCTATAAACCGCCTCAATCCACGAGTCATACGGGTTTGTCCTATCCTAACCTGGGGACAGAGAGATACATAACATTTACAACAGTTGTGAGGACCTTATGAGAAGCTTAGCAATAAGGGACAACAAAACTGCAGCGCAAAGGACGGCTACTGATTTCCACCTGGAAAAGGGGACTCCGGACTTGCCTCCAAACCGGCCGGACTCTGCCTACTCTGTGGTCTGGTGCTCTGGACTGTGGATGCTGAAGTCTTCAGTAAAGGTAAAGAGACTGCTACCTTGTGTCCTCGTTCTTCACTGCGCCTCTCACCATCCACCATCTACACACTGGGAAGCCCTGGGGACATACTTCACCTGTGGGAAGGTATACCATCTAGCTGCCATAACATCACCCCAGTGGACCCCTTAATGCAGCGTCAGTCACCCTGACCGAATACCACAGGTGGCATCATGAACACAAACTTTTTCCCTTTAAAGACCTTTCCCTTTTACATGGACGTCCCAGGGCCACGGACCGGGTCAGCCACTGTGACCTCCCCCTGTGAACCGCAGGACCCGGTACCGAGTACCCCATGGCCCCATGGGGGCGCTCCACTGTCCACTTTGTTCTCCCTTTCACTGGACACTGCCCACTTTGCTCTCCTTTTCACTAGGCACTTTGCTTTCCCTTTCAATGGGCACTGCCCACTTTGCTCTACCTTTCACTGGAAACTGCCCATTTTGCTGTCCCTTTCTCTGGGCACTCTCCACTTTGCTGTCCCTTTCTCTGGGCACTGTCCACTTTGCTCCCCTTTTCACTGGACACGGCCCACTTTGCTCTTCCTTTCACTGGACACTGCCCACTATGCTGTCCCTTTCACTGGGCACTGCCCACTTTGCTCTACCTTTCACTGGACACTGCCCACTTTGCTCTCCCTTTCACTAGACACTGCCCACTTTGCTGGCCCTTTCTCTGTGCACTGTCCACTTTGCTCTCCCTTTCACAGGGCACTGTCCACTTTGCTCTCCCTTTCACTGGAAACTGCCCATTTTGCTGTCCCTTTCTCTGGGCACTGTCCACTTTGATGTCCCTTTCTCTGGGCACTGTCCACATTGCTCCCCTTTTCACTGGACACGGCCCACTTTGCTCTTCCTTTCACTGGACACTGCCCACTATGCTGTCCCTTTCACTGGGCACTGCCCACTTTGCTCCACCTTTCACTGGACACTGCCCACTTTGCTCTCCCTTTCACTAGACACTGCCCACTTTGCTGGCCCTTTCTCTGTGCACTGTCCACTTTGCTCTCCCTTTCACAGGGCACTGTCCACTTTGCTCTCCCATTCACTGGACACTGCCCACTTTGCTCTCCCTTTCACTGGACACTGCCCACTTTGCTGTCCCTTTCACTTGGCACTACCCACTTTGCTCTCCCTTTCACTGGACACTGCCCTCTTTGTTGTCCCTTTCACTGGGCACTACCCACTTTGCTCTCTCTTTTACTGGACACTGTCCATTTTGCTCTCCTTTTCACTGGACACTGCCCACTTTACTATCACTTTCACTAGACACTGACTGTTTTGCTATCCCTTTGATTAGACATTTCCCACTTTGCTCTTCTTTTCACTGGACACTGCCCACTTTGCTATCTCTTTCATTAGACACTGCCCATTTTGTTCTCCCTTTCTCTGGATATTCATTTACTAAATGGAAATAATGTAGCTTTGATTATAAAGCTATAAATGAGATGCAATAATTATTATTTTTGTGCAGTAATGCAATTATTAAATCCGTCACCCATGCAGCATATAAGGCTGTGTGTAGCCAATGATGGTGCATGACAGCTTTACATATATGCATGTGTGGTGGTGACATGTTATGTCACTGCTTCTGGAACTGGTCTGGTAGCCTGGGCACAATTATAGCTTTTGTACCAGGGATTAGACGCTTTCCAGGGGAATCAATATGTCTAACGCCAGAAAATGGCTGCCTCTGATTTTACTGTAAACAAGGAGATAGTGAGAAATATTCCTGGTCTGTCTGTATTAGAGGAGTGCCTGCGTTTCCTATGTTTTCTCTTCTGGCTCATGAGGGAGAATGACTGCAGATGCGCCTTTATACAGTCTTATGATAATGCCATGTATTATGCTTTTGATCAACCCTTCTGTCCTCAAAACCTTCAGAGTCAGAGACTCATTAAAAAACAGAAAGATCAAACAGCTGCTCGTACAACAGCTGAGGTATTCCACTCTTCCACTACACCTTCCCCATCCAGCCTTCCTCCCATTTACATTATTTGTTCTTTAGTATTTCTGCATAAATAGCCTCCTATGCCTTTTTAGGCCAAGGAATCGGAAGATTTTAACTCTTCTGTAATAGACTTATTAGTATTCATTATTTGTAGGTTTTACGGCATGTTTCCTTACACCGTGCGTGCTGACTTTCCTTCGAAACCTTATATGCTCGATTTGTCATTAAATATCTTTAATCGTTAAATATTTATATCGTACACAGATTTGGCATCAAATTGGTTAAATATTTTTGCTCTAATGTGTAGAAGCCAATCAAGTCAGAAAAAAAAAAGAAATAAAACACAAGCGGAGGGGGTGGCGGGAGGTGGGGGGGAGCCAATATGTGCTAAATCAATGACAGCCAACAGCCATATCACCAGTGTTACTTCTCTACTCCTACTTATGATTCAGACTAGGAGAGAAAAAAAAAAACTTGTCTTTGCTTCTGCCGCATTAACTGTGTCAGGCCCAAATTACATTTCTATCTTCCTTGCAGTCATAATCTAATACAAGCCATGCAAGTCGCTCGCGGCGTTAACTCTTCGGAACACCATAGCCAATAAAATCCTGCTGTAAGCTCCCGCGGTTTCGATGGAGACATACATGACAACAATTACCGCTCAATTTCTATTATTTCTTAATAACTTCTTTATTTATCTAGAAAAGGAGAACAAAAGCCACCGACAAGCTTGTTTGCTCCCGTGAAAATAATTGTTCTTCAGCTATTGCCAAAAATATCCTTCTCAGCAATTAAAGTTGAAAAGCTCCTGTATTATCCCTGATAGCAAAACTGCTTTTAATAAACATTAATTGTATATTAGCTGAAGTGAGATTGCCAGGAGAAGTGGGAAAAACAACTGTGAAAACACAGCTCCAGGAGGAAAAAGGCAGAAATGATCCGTAGTGTTATTAATGGATCAACAGCCTTGATGGGCTAAGTATGGCAAAGCATTCCATGGGAAAGCAGTGTTTACCTTGTAAAAACCTGGGTCTCCTCATCCCGGAGAGACATTGGCCACAAATGGTCCTGTCACTCAGGTTCTCGCGCTACCTAACCGCTTACACAACTGAAAAGTGTGGGGTTGGGTATGTGTGCGCATGTAAGTGTATAGGCGGGTTTATATTTATGTCATCATGCAAAATCTGGTGTTAATTATATATATATGGATATATATATTCAGATTTACAAATGTAAAGATGTGTATGAGCGTGTTCTGTAAACATGTAAGTGTGTGCATGTAAGTATATAGGTATGTATGCACTGCATATTTATATCTTCATGCAAATCTGTAAGTGATTATATATATATGTATGTGTGTGAAGATGTATGTGTGTGTATGAATGTGTTCTGTACATATGTCACTTTACGTAGAAATGTATGTATCTGCATGTAAGTGTGTAGGTATGTATGTACCATATATTTATGTCTCCATGCAAATCTGTAATTGTATATGGATATTTATTCATATTTTCAAATATAAAGATAAGTATGTGTGTGTATGAATGTGTTCTGTACATGAGTCAGTTACGTAGAAATATATGTATATGCATGTAATGTAAGTGTATAGGTATGTATGTACTGTATATTTACAGTATATCTACATGCAAATCTGTAATTATATACAGTGGGGCAAAAAAGTATTTAGTCAGTCAGCAATAGTGCAAGTTCCACCACTTAAAAAGATGAGAGGCGTCTGTAATTTACATCATAGGTAGACCTCAACTATGGGAGACAAACTGAGAAAAAAAAATCCAGAAAATCACATTGTCTGTTTTTTTAACATTTTATTTGCATTTTATGGTGGAAAATAAGTATTTGGTCAGAAACAAACAATCAAGATTTCTGGCTCTCACAGACCTGTAACTTCTTCTTTAAGAGTCTCCTCTTTCCTCCACTCATTACCTGTAGTAATGGCACCTGTTTAAACTTGTTATCAGTATAAAAAGACACCTGTGCACACCTTCAAACAGTCTGACTCCAAACTCCACTATGGTGAAGACCAAAGAGCTGTCAAAGGACACCACAAACAAAATTGTAGCCCTGCACCAGGCTGGGAAGACTGAATCTGCAATAGCCAACCAGCTTGGAGTGAAGAAATCAACAGTGGGAGCAATAATTAGAAAATGGAAGACATACAAGACCACTGATAATCTCCCTCGATCTGGGGCTCCACGCAAAATCCCACCCCGTGGGGTCAGAACGATCACAAGAACGGTGAGCAAAAATCCCAGAACCACGCGGGGGGACCTAGTGAATGAACTGCAGAAAGCTGGGACCAATGTAACAAGGCCTACCATAAGTAACACACTACGCCTCCATAGACTCAGATCCTGCAGTGCCAGACGTGTCCCACTGCTTAAGCCAGTACATGTCCGGGCCCGTCTGAAGTTTGCTAGAGAGCATTTGGGTGATCCAGAGGAGTTTTGGGAGAATGTCCTATGGTCTGATGAAACCAAACTGGAACTGTTTGGTAGAAACACAACTTGTCGTGTTTGGAGGAAAAAGAATACTGAGTTGCATCCATCAAACACCATACCTACTGTAAAGCATGGTGGTGGAAACATCATGCTTTGGGGCTGTTTCTCTGCAAAGGGGCCAGGACGACTGATCCGGGTACATGAAAGAATGAATGGGGCCATGTATCGTGAGAGTTTGAGTGCAAACCTCCTTCCATCAGCAAGGGCATTGAAGATGAAACGTGGCTGGGTCTTTCAACATGACAATGATCCAAAGCACACCGCCAGGGCAATGAAGGAGTGGCTTCGTAAGAAGCATTTCAAGGTCCTGGAGTGGCCCAGCCAGTCTCCAGATCTCAACCCTATAGAAAACCTTTGGAGGGAGTTGAAAGTCCGTGTTGTCAAGCGAAAAGCCAAAAACATCACTGCTCTAGAGGAGATCTGCATGGAGGAATGGGCCAGCATACCAACAACAGTGTGTGGCAACCTTGTGAAGACTTACAGAAAACGTTTGACCTCTGTCATTGCCAACAAAGGATATATTACAAAGTATTGAGATGAAATTTTGTTTCTGACCAAATACTTATTTTCCACCATAATATGCAAATAAAATGTTAAAAAAACAGACAATGTGATTTTCTGGATTTTTTTTTCTCAGTTTGTCTCCCATAGTTGAGGTCTACCTATGATGTAAATTACAGACGCCTCTCATCTTTTTAAGTGGTGGAACTTGCACTATTGCTGACTGACTAAATACTTTTTTGCCCCACTGTATCTACTGTATGTATATATATATACATATATATATATGAAGATGTATGTGTGTGCATGGATGTGTTCTGTACATATGTCACTGTTTGTAGAAATGTATGTATGCGCATGTAATGTAAGTGTATAGGTACGAACAGTATGTACTGTATATTTATCTCCTCATACAAACCTGTAAGTAATTATATATATGTAAAAAACAAGAGAAACAGCCGGACAGCACTACAACCAAAGCATATGGTGGAAACCGCACACCTGTATGTGACGGGCCACTATGTCCGGTCCTGGGTGCGAAGCTCCGCTGAAAACAATCCACATGTAGATGCCAAAGGACAAAAGAAGTAATGGAGCGCACTCGCTGAAGGTCCGGTGCAGGTAACTTTATTCACACAAAGTAAAAATCATCTTCACGACCGGGGGTGCTGAACAAAGAAAAGCGGCGAGGCTAGACGACGGCCGTTTCGCGCCTGGCCGTCGAAGCGCCAGCCAGGCGCGAAACGGCCGTCGTCTAGCCTCGCCGCTTTTCTTTGTTCAGCACCCCCGGTCGTGAAGATGATTTTTACTTTGTGTGAATAAAGTTACCTGCACCGGACCTTCAGCGAGTGCGTTCCATTACTTCTTTTGACCTTTGGCAATTATATATATGTATATGAAGCTTTATGTGTGTGTATGAATGTGTTCTGTACATATATCACTTTACGTAGTCATTTATGTATGTGCACGTAGGTATATAGCTATGTATTTACTGTATATTTATGTATTTGTGCAGCTCTGTAAAGAATTATATATATATACATATATGAAGATGTATGTGTGTATGAATGTGTTCTGTACATACGTCACTTTATGTAGAAATGTATGTGTGTGTGTATATACATGTTCTTCTGAACACATGTGTACAGGTCCTTCTCAAAAAATTAGCATATAGTGTTAAATTTCATTATTTACCATAATGTAATGATTACAATTAAACTTTCATATATTATAGATTCATTATCCACGAACTGAAATTTGTCAGGTCTTTTATTGTTTTAATACTGATGATTTTGGCATACAACTCCTGATAACCCAAAAAACCTGTCTCAATAAATTAGCATATTTCACCCATCCAATCAAATAAAAGTGTTTTTTAATAACAAACAAAAAAACCATCAAATAGTAATGTTCAGTTATGCACTCAATACTTGGTCGGGAATCCTTTGGCAGAAATGACTGCTTCAATGCGGCGTGGCATGGAGGCAATCAGCCTGTGACACTGCTGAGATGTTATGGAGGCCCAGGATGCTTCAATAGCGGCCTTAAGCTCATCCAGAGTGTTGGGTCTTGCGTCTCTCAACTTTCTCTTCACAATATCCCACAGATTCTCTATGGGGTTCAGGTCAGGAGAGTTGGCAGGCCAATTGAGCACAGTAATACCATGGTCAGTAAACCATTTACCAGTGGTTTTGGCACTGTGAGCAGGTGCCAGGTCGTGCTGAAAAATGAAATCTTCATCTCCATAAAGCATTTCAGCCGATGGAAGCATGAAGTGCTCCAAAATCTCCTGATAGCTAGCTGCATTGACCCTGCCCTTGATGAAACACAGTGGACCAACACCAGCAGCTGACATGGCACCCCACACCATCACTGACTGTCGGTACTTGACACTGGACTTCAGGCATTTTGGCATTTCCTTCTCCCCAGTCTTCCTCCAGACTCTGGCACCTTGATTTCCGAATGACATGCAAAATTTGCTTTCATCAGAAAAAAGTACTTGGGACCACTTAGCAACAGTCCAGTGCTGCTTCTCTGTAGCTCAAAAGTGGCTTTACCTGGGGAATGCGGCACCTGTAGCCCACTTCCTGCACACGCCTGTGCACGGTGGCTCTGGATGTTTCCACTTCTCCACAATCTTCCTCAGGGTCCGGTCTCCTCTTCTCGTTGTACAGCGTTTTCTGCCACATTGTTTCCTTCCAACAGACTTACCATTGAGGTGCCTTGATACAGCACTCTGGGAACAGCCTATTTGTTGAGAAATTTCTTTCTGGGTCTTACCCTCTTGCTTGAGGGTGTCAATGATGGCCTTCTTGACATCTGTCAGGTCGCTAGTCATACCCATGATGGGGGTTTTGAGTAATGAACCAGGCAGGGAGTTTATAAAAGCCTCAGGTATCTTTTGCATGTGTTTAGAGTTAATTAGTTGATTCAGAAGATTAGGGTAATAGGTCGTTTAGAGAACCTTTTCTTGATATGCTAATTTATTGAGACAGGTTTTTTGGGTTATCAGGAGTTGTATGCCAAAATCATCAGTATTAAAACAATAAAAGACCTGACAAATTTCAGTTGGTGGATAATGAATCTATAATATATGAAAGTTAAATTGTAATCATTACATTATGGTAAATAATGAAATTTGACACTATATGCTAATTTTTTGAGAAGGACCTGTATGTATATTTATATACAGGATGTCTGTATGTATTTATCTATGTATCTATGGTGTAATGAAAGTTCTTATATGAATATATGTGTATGTAATATATATATATATACTTATTAGTGACTAGATGGTGGCCCGACTCTAACGCATCGGGTATTCCAGAATATGCATGTCCACGTAGTATATTGCCCAGTCACGTAGTATATTGCCCAGCCACGTAGTATATTGCCCAGCCACTTAGTATATTGCACAGCCCACGTAGTATATTGCCCAGCCACGTAGTATATTGCCCAGCCACGTAGTATATTGCCCAGCCACGTAGTATATTGCACAGCCCACGTAGTATATTGCCCAGCCACGTAGTATATTGCCCAACCACGTAGTATATTACCCAGTCTCGTAGTATATTGCCCAGTCACATAGTATATTGCCCAGCCATGCAGTATATTGCCCAGTCACATAGTATATTACCCAGTGATGTAGTATATTGCCCAGGGACGTAGTATATTGCCCAGTGACGTAGTATATTGCCCAGCCACGTAGTATATTGCCCAGTGATGTAGTATATTGCCCAGTTACGTAGTATATTGCCAGTGACGTAGTATATTGCCCAGTCACTTAGTATATTGCCCAGTCACGTAGTATATTGCCCAGTTACGTAGTATATTGCCAGTGACGTAGTATATTGCCCAGTCACTTAGTATATTGCCCAGTCACGTAGTATATTGCCCAGCCACGTAGTATATTGCCCAGTGATGTAGTATATTGCCCAGCCACGTAGTATATTGCCCAGTGATGTAGTATATTGCCCAGGCATGTAGTATATTGCCCAGTTACGTAGTATATTGCCCAGTCACGTAGTATACAGAACAGAGCCACATAGAATATTGCACAGCAACATAGTATACAGCACAGAGCCACGTAGTATATTGCCCAGCTACGTAGTATATTGGCCAGTCACGTAGTATATTGCCCAGCTACGTAGTATATTGCCCAGCCACATATGTCACAGGTTAAAAAATAAAAAATAAACATATACTCACCTTCCGAGGGCCCCTTGTAGTTCAGTCACATGACCGTGACGTCATGGCAGGTGCTTCTCACGTAGGCGCGCAGGACCTGTGATGACATCGCGGTCACATGACCGTGACATCATGACAGGTCCTTCTCGCGCAGGCGTGCAGGGCTTGTGATGACATCGCGGTCACATGACCGTGACATCATGGCAGGTCCTTTTCCCATACCATCCTTGTCACCGCAACCTGCCGTTTGCATGGAGCGATCACCGGAGCGTCGCGAAAGGTGAGTATGTAATGATTTTTTATTTTTTTAAATTATTTTTAACATTAGATGTTTTTACTATTGACGCTGCATAGGCAGCATCAATAGTAAAAACTTGCTCACACAGGGTTAATAGCGGCGGTAACAGAGTGAGTTACCCGTGACATAACGCGGTCCGTTACCGCTGGCATTAACCCTGTGTGAGCGGTGACTGCGGGGAGTATGGAGCGGGTGCCGGGCGCTGACTGCAGGGGAGGGACTAATCGGACTGTGGCCGTCGCTGATTGGTCGCGGCAGCCATGAGAGGCAGCTGGCGAGACCAATCAGCAACTTGGATTCCATGACAGACAGAGGCCGCGACCAATGAATATCCGTGACAGACAGAAGGACAGACAGAAAGACGGAAGTGACCCTTAGACAATTATATAGTAGATGAGCGAATATACTCGTTACTTCCGAGTATTTTTTAGTGTTCGGAGATTTAGTTTTCTTGCCGCAGCTGAATGATTTACATCTGTTATACAGCATACGTACATGTGGGGGTTGCCTGGTTGCTAGGGATTCCCCACATGTAATTAAGCTGTCTAATAGCTGTAAATCATTCAGCTTCGGCAAGAAAACTAAAACTCCAAGTACTAAAAAATAATAGAAGGACCCCCGAGTATGCTCGAGAAATCTCGAGTAATGAGTACACTCGCTCATCACTAATGCTTATATTATGTATATACTGTGTGTATATATGTTTTTATTAAATTGTGCACGTGTATGTCTGTGTACTGTATATGTGCATGTATGTAGCCCTTTTATTATAGCAACGTGTCTATGTACAGAATGTCTGTATGTATATGTGAGAAGATTTACAGTGTATAGTATCTTCTTTTATGTCATTTTGTGTATCTTATATTTTTATGAAACTATGTGTATGTATGCGCCCTATTCTCTGTATGCTACTTGTGCTAATGTCTAAATGTATATCTTGTAAATGTAAATGTGTGTTCTGCATATATGTGTGTTTATGGTTAAATGCATAGATGTATATAAGTATATTATTGTGATAGTGTATGTGTATGTGTTGATGAATACAGACATGAATGGGGGCGTATATATGCCTGTGTATGTAACACTAAACTTTATGACATGGAAGCACAATAAAATTACAAATTCATAGAAACTGCATAAATCATTTTCAATAACACTTATGCTCTAATTTAATATTTAATTAATTTAATGCCACTTGTGTTGTCACAATTAGCTGAAATGTGTCCAATGTGTCAAATGCTGATCAGGCGATCCATGGGGGAGGAGAACGTATCTTTACACACAGCTCGGCCTTGATGGCTTCCGTTATTGAGAATAATGGATTACGTCCATAGACGGCAATGCCTGGATCCAATTTACAATTCCATAGACAGGGACTAGGGTCAAACTTTGCTAATATTTATTATTATAGTGCAATTTTGGGAACGTCAGCACAAGGGAATGGGGTTTGAGGCATTTCTTCCTTTTGTTTGTCTAATTCAAAGAGCCTATGCTATGCTTAAGATACGGAGCATATGGCGGACTTTTCCATGTATACCATCAATAGAGTAATAGTAAAATATTTCACCAGCACACAAGAACTTGATTTACATATAG